>NW_027062649.1:1393354-1530854 GCF_032884065.1 Artemia franciscana | reverse complement strand
TTGCAATAGTGGTAGAAGTATTAATAGCAGTATTAGCACTAGTAGTAGTATTGACATTGTTCCTTTTGGCTATTTCAACATTCCCCTCAATATGCTCTGAATTTTTCAACTCAATTCCCTAAGCCCTTTGTTAGATGATGTCGATTCATCCTTTTGACAACCTGCGTACACATAGAGGGTTCCAAGTTCACCCCCTTCCCCGACACCGCCTGAGACTGTCACCCTAATATCCTTAGCAGTAGTAGCAATCGTGGTAGTTGTAGTAGACGTAGTAGTAGTAATGGTAGCAATTGTAGCAGTAGTAGTAGTAGTTATTGTAATAGTAGTAGTAGTAGTAGTAGTGGTGGTAGTAGTAGTTCAAAATGTGGATTAGATGACCCTTTCTCCACTTTCCGTTTTTGATCAAATCTTGAAAATGGCCAATAAATTTTTCTGTCGTTCAATCTATTTCCGCAAAGCAAATTAAAACTCCTTATCATAATTTGGAACTCAAAGAGATACTTCTTTTTTATTTTAACACCCACCTCCCTTTCCCATAGACTTAACTGTTCTTTTAATTTGCATGATATCTCTCTAGGCTTCTCTACAATAGAATCTTGCATTGAAACCACCATTCCGTAACACACTCAAGGATTTAAAACTCTTGCAAAGGACTCATGAATATATTAGGGGCAATAATATTTTGGGTCTATTTTGCAAATGAAGATTCAAATAAGTATTTTTTAAGGCCAAGGGGGATCGATTCTCCCTCTCTCCCCCACCAAAGGTAAATACAACCAATAAACTGACACAACTTTTTGCTGATGTATTAGCCTTTGTTTGCCTTGACCCTTTGATTACATTTTTCCTTGCAATTTTATTTTTGTTTTTGTGATCGCTTTTTCTCCTTTTTTCTTTTTATTATCGTCCAATGTTTTTTAAAGACTCGGTGTTTAGCCCCCTCTTGGAAAATACCCCCATGGCTGGTTGGTCCCACTTTTGACATTCCTATACAGAATCAATTCTGCCAAATTTGAGGTTTAATGTTACTCTTTACTCTCATAATAACAGCTTAGAGTAGAAATATTTTCAGAAATTAAGAGGGATTAAATTATTAATTTTACATCTCCCGCCCTCCCTTGCTAGGTGAAATATTTTTAAGGTCTAAATAAATTTCTCTTTCTTTTGTGAATTCCTTGCTGTTTAGCAATTCCAAAAATTTGCATATAAGGGCTTTAAATCTCTACTGTGGTGTTCTCAGCTTGCTTTGTAATTACGCAGGGAACCGAGATGCCCTAAAGTGTATATTTTAATGCATCCCTTCAAAATTTTTAGAGTTTAAAGGACATTTTAAATTTTTTGTACCCTTTCAAACAAAAGTCCCGGTTGTGTCCCTAAGGATTATATATAAATTTCTACCATCTCGAATCTCTTTATAGAACTAATCTTGTCTTTATTTAAAATCGTCCTGGCTAGGTGGTTGTCGGTTCTTGAAACAAAAAATTTAATCAACGGTTTTACACGAGAATTGAACGCCATGAATTTTAATAATTTAGTAACTGAGTGGCCAGTAAAGAGAAAAAATTCATCTTTGTAAGATTGTAAGATTTGTAAGATTCTTTGTAAGATTCTCGATATGAAGTGCTTCAACTTTGGCCCGGTCTTAAGGATATCCAATGGATATTTCCTTAAGAAAAATGATTTTTTTTTTCAATGAGTCTTTTAGATTTTTTCAATTCTTTAGATTCGTGTTTTATTTCTTTCTGTGTTGTCTACTTTTGTCTTTTCATTTTCATCAGGTTTGTTCGGTTCACGATTTTACTCATAAGCCTTACGAACTGTTTGTTTTTATGCATTTTCTTTTTAAATTTTGTTACTGAAAAAGGTAGGGTAAATTTCATGAAGTCAGTCATATGGTCCTTTGTTACGCCTTAGAATATCCTATCGACGTTTCGAGTTACCCATGTTGCACTTTTTCTATGGCTGCTCAATATTGTATGTTGGGGGGAGGGATTTTCCTTGATTGCTTTCAGTGCAGGGGAATTTGGTGGTGGGGTTGATCCTAACCCCAAACACAGTATTAATGAGACTGTGCTAAAACAAAGTAACACTTTCCATCATCTTATGCGACCAAACGTCTGTTGCTTCACAATTGAAATTGAGAGCAACCGAATTTCGATTGGCCCATCTTAACAATCCAAAGGAGAGTGGTGTTTTCTGAAATCTCTCTTTGAAACTCCACTTTAATTCCGATTTAGTTTCTATATAGATAATAATTTCATCAGATTTCACTATATTTTCATTTCTGTTGATCAAAAATATAGCAATATTCACGTAAATAAGGAAGGAAAAAATTAAGTTGGAGAAAAAGGTGATAAACATGAATAATGGATGAGGTAACTGATCACTGCCTGCCCCCCCCCCTGCACACTCTTCAAAATCCAAAATTGTTGGCCAATGGCTTGTTTCAGGTGTCAAGACATATAACTTATCGCAAATATGATATTCGACAGAGAGTTCAGAGCTTGTTTCCGTAAACGTTTCAATTTTACGTTGCATTTTTTAATCATGTAACGAAGAGGTTACTTCTAACACTGAAATGTCACCAGCACCGAAAAAGACTTAGAAAAGATCTCTCCATTCACATGGCTTGGAATCAGATTTACAAGCAGAAGAAAAACAGACTGAACAACAAAACAAAAAATACTACAGAAAGAGTAGCCAAAGGACGAAAGGTCAGCTCAGGGATAATAAACGTTAAAAACAAGTAGTAGTTGGTGCAAGAAGCTATCGTATGACAAAAGCCCAAATTCAGGAGTTTTTATCCACAGTTGGTTTGAACCGTCCGTCACAAAAAGTCTTTACAAAATGTGAAAGGTCATGGGTGAGACCTCGAAAAAAAAACACCTCACCAGAATTTACTGAACAGTTCCAAGATTGAGCGCTGAATGGCTTTCAAAGCAGCCGAAAAAGTTGGAAAGACTGAGTGGAAACTTGTGTTATAGTTGACGGTAGCTGGTGCCCTAGAAGCTATGGTAATAGGTATTCTGTGCAGTCTGGCTGCGGAGTCGTCACTGGTTTTTATTCAAAAAAGTTTCTACATGTCGGGATTAGAAATAAATACTGTTGCATTTGTATGCAGCATCGAAAAAATGAAAACACTTTGCTTTCCAACCAAACATGTTTTATGAACTGGCAGGGATCAAGGCCATTACTAGGCAAAGTGTTTCAAGGGGGGAGCAAGAGCTTTATAGTCCGTTTCAAATATGTCCGATATGTCCATTTCAATAACGATACGTAATATAACTGAACGAGTCTGTAAAACCACTTCATCTACCAACCGAGACTGAGATTCTTATTTATAATGTTGTTTATTTAACCAAATGAAAAATTGTGTTACCATCGGTAAAATCACGGCAAGAGTCAGTAAAACTGCTGCATTTACTGACTAAGTTCAAAGTTTAGGTAAATGACATATCAGTATTTTCGTTGTCTTTATTGAACCGAGCAAAGGATTTTACCAACCGTTTTTACCGTGTGACCGAAAACACTGAGGGGTGTTCCCCTCCTCCTCCTCATATGTGACGACCCTGGTAGTTACCAAGCACAGTTATGGAATCTGATATTTTAGTCGACTCTTTAAAATAAATAATAAATAAAAAAAAAACAAGTTTTTTTAAATGAAAGTAAGGAGCAACATTAAAACTTAAAACGAACAGAAATTACTCCGTGTATGAAAGGGGGTTTTCCTCCTCAATGCCCCACTCTTTACGCTAAAGTTTTTTACTGTTTTAAAAATAGAGTTAAGAGAAAGAGTCGAACTTTAGCGTAAAGAGCGGGGCGCTGAGGAGGAAAACCCCCTTTCATATACGGAGTAATTTCTGTTCTTTTTAAGTTTTAATGTTGCTCCTTACTTTCATTAAAAAAAACTTGTTTTTTTATTTATTATCTATAAAAATTACAGGTAGAGCTGGGATTTTATACAGACTGAAAAATTTCCTTCCGCAAAAAGTTTTGCGAACCATTTAGTTTACTCTTGTTTATCCGTATATCCAGTATAGTTTTTACGTTTGGGATAAAACTTTCTGTTATTATGTAAAGACACTCCAGACCTTAAAAATAGAGCTGTAAAGTCAAATTATTTTAATAAACTTAATACTAAGAAAATTTTTCTCAGTTCTCAGTTACTAACAATAAGACAAATTTACCAGCTCCAAACTGCTGTATTCATTTTGAAATACTTGAATTGTCTAGCACCCCCAGGACTAACACAACTTGTCCTTGTTTATTTATCGTCACATTTTTTTGTTTATCCAACATCGTCATCCACACATTTTTCTCTTATCTCGGATATTTGACAATCACAAACAGCAACCTTTTCTATAAAATACGCTGTAGTGAAATTGGAGAAAAGCATTCCACTGGAAATAAAAGAAATAAAAAATTCTGTTTCAGCTCCGTCATTTTTATACAATTAAGAAAAACATCTTCTTTCTACTAATACAAATGAATTATGCTTAGGAGAATTTTCTCTTTTTTTATGAAGAGCATAGTGTTTTTCTTCAGCATTCTTTGCGTTTCAAAGTTTAACACTTTGTTGTTTTGTCAATAATCAGTGATATAGTAATATGAAGCGTTCTCCAGGGAACACATTTAGGCCATAGGAATCATTGCTCAGTCCCAGGAGTTACTATATTTGTTTGTTTATGTTCAATAAAGTCAAAGTTCAAAATCCTCATATTTACTGAATTTTGATGTAACTGGAACCACAAAAAAGTGCGAAAATCTTTTGAAATGTAATATTTTGATCCTCAAACCTTCTGAATGCTATAACTTTCAATATGGAATCCTAGGAAAAAGAACTAAGGGAACACAGGCAAAAAATTAGCGAAAACCCCAAATAACTTACGTGTCAATTTTCGAAGTCGAATCCTTCTTCTTCTTCTTTTTATATTGTGGTGCTTTTTCGTCAACAGATACGATTGAGTCTATAGAACCAACAGATTCTTGATATTCAAATGCTGGATTAGGGATACCTTTAAAAAACATTAGTCTAATGTAAAACAAATTATTATTTACAGATCAAATCATGTTAAACTAACATTTGGAAATAGACAAACTTTTACTATCAAATTAAATTTCTGAAATATGTAACTCATGGACTCATTCCAGAAGGATGTGTTTTCCCATAACACCACTCATCAATTGACTTTCAGCGTTGGTACAATGATGTCAAAAGCGTTAAGTGACACTTTCTGTTGCATTGACCATTGTGTCTCAATAAAACAAATGATGGAGCCAGGTTTTTACTGCAATCCAGTATATTCTCCAAATTCTCCATGATTCTTACGAGTCCATTATATGTACTTTACTCGTTTCCGAGAATAGCTAGAAAATAAGTTCTTCGAAATCGGTTTTTTTCCTTCAACATCTCTTAAAGCCCCCGCCCCCCGCCCATAAAAAGAATTGTCTTGTGAGCTGTTCATTCTTACCCGGGTAATCATGAACAGATAATTAACTTTCAAAAAACAGAAACTTTCTTTTCAGTTTCTTTGCTGTCTCATAAATATTACGTCTTTTAGCACAAACCTTTTTAACTAACAGTCAATAATGACAGAATTTAAAAAAATAACTTCAGTAAATCAACCCCATCAGAAAATAAATTATTATACTAAATCAAATGAAGAAATTAAACAGCACAGGGGAAATTTCGTCTCTTTCGTCATTGAAGCTACTAAAGAATCTCTTTTATATTATAGTACTAGGGAAATATTGGTTTAACTTTACATAATTTTCAAATTTGAGCCTTCCGGGGATCAGTCTCAAGAATTTATTAACACAAGGATAGAATAAAAATTAAATTTTAAAAATCAGGTGTACGACTATGGGGAAAATAATCAAAATACTAGCCTTAATTTACAAATTAAATAAAAAAAACAAGTTTTTTTTACGGAAAGTAAGGAGTGAGATTAAAACTTAAAACGAACAGAAATTACTTCGTATATGAAAGGAGATGCTTCCTCATCACCGCCCCCCTCTTCACGCTAAAGTTTGACTCTTTTTCTTAACTCTACTTTTTAAAACAGTAAAAAACTTTAGCGTAAAGAGCGGGGCGTTGATGAGGAAGCATCTCCTTTCATATACGAAGTAATTTCTGTTCGTTTTAAATTTTAATGTCGCTCCTTACTTTCCGTTAAAAAAAACTTGTTTTTTTTTCAAATTTAATTCCCGAACGTTTTTGAATCAATGCATGTTTTTATTTTGGCTCTCCGCAGATGAATAATTAAAACGAAATTTGCATATTATTTTTTTTTGCTACATGGCTTCCTCATAGCTTTGATTAAATGATTTTGAGAAAAAAGAGCGGGGGAGGAGGCCTAGTTGCCCTCCGATTTTTGGTTGATCGGATTTTGGTTAATCGTAAACTTACAAATTAGCTTACTTAGCGAACTTCTGTATTCTCATGTTTTTATTACGTATACGAAGGGGTTCACCTCTTCGACGGAACCTCACTCTTTACACTAGAGCTTAAATTTTGTTCCAATTTCTTAAGAATGACCCCTGAATCATAAGAGCCGTAGAATAAATAGTTGAAATTACTAAAAATACTTTAGTTTTAAATAGAGCGAGGTATTAGGAGGAGGTGAGCCCATCAAATGCGTAATAATTTCTGTTCGTTTTAAATTTTAATGCTTCTCCTTACTTTCAGTTGAAAAATGTTTTCATATTTATTTTTTCATTGTTTTTTTTAATAATGCTTGATAATCCTGCGCTTCCTTCATGAAAATTTTCTTCCCCCCTGACAAATTCCTCCAAGGAAAGTTCCCCCAACATATTCCACTCTTCTCAACTACCCCCTTCAACCTAAAAATCCCCCTGAAAACGTCTATACACTTCCAAATAAACATTACTATATGTAAGCACTGGTCAAAGTTTGTAACTTGTGGCCCCTCCCACGGGGACTTAGGGGGAGTAAGTCGTCCCCAAAGACATAGTTATAAGATTATTTGACTACGCTGAATAAAATGGCTATCTCAGAATTTTGGGAGGGGCCTAGGTGCCCTGTAATTTTTTTGGCCACTTAAAAAGGGCACTAGAACTTTCCATTTCCGTTAGAATGAGACCTTTCACAATATTCTTGGACCACTGGGTCGATACGATCACCCCTGGGGAAAAAAACAAGAACAAAAAAACAAACAAATAAACACGCATCCGTGATCTGCCTTCTGGCAAAAAATACAAAAGTCCACATTTTTGTAGATAGAAGCTTGAAACTTTTACAATAGGGTTCTCTGATACGCTGAATCTGATGGTGTGATTTTCGTTTTTCCCTATTTTCTAAAATATGGTAAATTTTCTCAGGCTCTTAACTTTTGATTGGTAATACTAAACTTGATTAAACTTATATATTTAAAATCAGCATTAAAAGCGATTCTTTCGATTTAGCTATTGATATCAAAATTCCATTTTTTAGAGTTTTTGTTACTATTGAGCCGGGTCGCTCCTACAATTCGTTACCACGAACTGTTTGATTAGATTTATTGCTGTATGATTTGGGATTAATTGTGACATGTTATGATTTATTGGATGAATGTGATTGGATTATGAATAAATTCTTATTTATTGCATGTGTAATCTAGCATTCATAAAGAGCTTACAGCCAAAGTATGGGATGGTTTATATCTTGAAAAGAAATTGAGTGAGCCAATCATACATGTAATTGCCTAAAAAGAAGGTTTATATAAAGCAAAAAGTAAACCCTTAATGCAGGAGGTCTATTAGTATTTTGAAAATGAAGAAAATGTGCGACTGTGCAAGATTACACGCACAACCAAAGAAGAGAAGGGTATCAAAGACCTTGTATATGAGCTGAAAGCAATACTATTGAATTTCGCAGTGTTCATGGACAATGCTCAGAATGCTTCAAAATGGCAGTGAAAATTTTTGAATGATGATGAAGAAGATGAAGTGAAGAAGATGACTAACTCCAAGGGTCATTTGTATTCAGCCTTTGACACTTTAACTAGAGCTTAATTTCTCTTCGAAAACAGTAGTGGCAATATTGCAAAGAATTTTATAAGCATAGTTGCTAATCTTATTGAGGGTAAAAAACATAATAGTGGCAAAAAGAGCCCAATACAAAACAGGTGTTACCACTCTGAGCAGAAAATATTCCAAGGGACATTCTGCTCGTTTCAATATATTATCCGGGAGTTTAGGATCTATCAAAAGCACGACAAACAAGCAGATTTGGATGTTAAAAATACGTCTGTTTTCAAAACAATCTATAAAGCATGTTTCGAAACCAGCAAAAACTACGAAATGCCAAATAAAAGGCCTTTCAACTAGGCAGAACAAAAATTAACCTCTCGAAATTTTCATCCAAAGCCAAGTGGGGTATGGCAGCAAACAGGATTGTGGTTGGGGATAGTTGACCTCAAATTAGTTTTTGCACTTAAAAAGGGCACTAGAACTTTCTATTACTGATTAAATGAGGCCCCTATTAAGTTCCTATTTCAGCTCATGCCATAGGAGATGGTCTGATGAAAATAAAAAGAAAATTAATAGTAAGAACCCTTTTGAAGTTACTATAACAGCTTATGCCATAGGAGGTGGTCTGGTGAAAATAAAAAAAAAATAAATTAATAGTATATTGAAGCCATATGGGTCTTTATTTAGGCTTTGGAACCATGTTATTTTGCTGTCTATAAAAATGAATGGTATATTGATTTTATCAATACACTGTCGTATTCACATTCCCGATCTGCAATAGATGATAAATGGCCAATGCCTTCTGCTCTAGTACGAAACTAAACTAGACTAAAAATAACTTTTTTTTCTCCTTAGGCAAAGGAGGAAAAGAAAATAGCGTCATGGGGAAGGCTGAAAACTGTGAATTTAAAGCTTAAGACAATTATGGAAGTCTCTTCTCTGCTAGCTGGTGTTGCTATCGTAAGTACTGAGTCTCTTAAATTCTCTGTTATAACAATTTCTTTGGCTATTTCTCTGTAAAATTGTTATGTGTTCTAACTCCCCTTTCACAACCTGTCCAGTTTACTTTTCAGGCACTCTACTTCAAATGACTGTCAAATCAAATCAAATCAAATGACTGTCAATCAAATGGTCAATTGTGCTGGTGTTGTTGAGTCAAATGGGCTATATTATGGACTATTTGCCCATACTGAAGAATTTGGCGGGGCGATCCTTTACTTGACCCCGAGTTTGTTCCATGATTGAAATCCATTATGGGTGACAGGCAGAAACATGAACTATTTTGACTAATGGTGCTTGGATGCAAGAAGATGTTCAACAGTTTAAGCAATTATTTGTAAAATTTCGTGAATCATGCCCCTGACAATCAAAGACTAACATCGATTTTGTAGCGTGGAAATTGTTTTTCACCAGGTATCAATTTTCTCATCACGAATTTTCGGTCGGAAAAGAGAAAAAAATAGGTAAAAATGGTGTTAAAACAATCTAAAAGACTAGTGGACATTTTGAGCTAAGAGTGAACGGCAGCAGCCAGCCACGGCGATTAAATTGTATCAATAATTGTTTTCGTTTTGTCCAACACATTTTCTGCAAAATGTCAGTTGTATACAAAATAAATAGAATTGTTGGCCAGATCTTTAGCAGTTAAGGTAGAATAGAAGATAAAGATACCTTAGGGTAAGTATTTTGGCATTTGAAAATATTTTAGACCTACTCAATACTCCAGACAGGTAGTACTCTGCCTTCTGACTGCAGAAGTATGTTCTGAAATACTAATTTTTATGCCTTAATCACCAAAGCTATTATTAAGTAGCCTTGACCCAAATGTAGATACTTAAACATGACTATTAGCCTACTAATAAATCAGAACAGCCGAATGCATCGTAAGGCTAACGCTACTGCGCATGATGCTCCTCCATCACGCTCAAAGATTTATATGCTTTACTCCCCTCCTATGAATTTACCAATTCCCTTTAATCTTTCCTTGCGACCTCACCTCTTCATACCCTTTTTTAGGGCGTCCTGTTTTTCGTTTTTCCCTATCTGAGTTTCTAGAAATTAATATTGTTGACACTATGTCATCAGTCATTAACAAAACATGGCAACCATGTCATACTATCCTCTATTACATCCTTATACAGTGGGGTTCAATTGTATTACTATTACAGCTAATGTTGACATTTCATCACCAAAATATCGCCAAAATTACCCTCGCATTTCTCTGAGGGAATAAATCAGCACACCCTCCTTAAGGCTTGAAAGGACCCATATTTTAAACCCATTACTTACTTCGCTTCAAGTGTCCCAATCTTAGCTTGACAAATAATTTCTTAATTCTCCCTAACCTATTTTTGATTGTAGAAGAAAATACATCTTTTGTTCTGCGTGTTTATTTTGCCTTTACTGTACCCCTTAAGGAAGAAGGGTAACAATGTCATAGTGACTCGTAGACATAATGTTTTTGCATAGTTATTGCCAGCATACATGTGTCTCAAAATATCATCACCAACTCTCCTTATACACCTCTAGCGCTAACAGCATAAAAGTTTGGGTTAGTACTCCGTAAAAACTAGAGAATACTAAAAATTAATTTTTGTGTATTATTAAATTTCTAACCACAATAAGAGGTTCTGTTAAATAAAAATTGATTTTGCCCTCCTGGACCATAAAAAAACGAATCATTCAGATGGTACTCAGGATTTTTTTTTTCCTCTGGGGGGTGAGGAAGAAGGGGTACATTATTTTGCCTTGTTACGTGTAAATCATCTTATTTTTTTTTATGAAAGTAAAAGACATTAAAATTGATAGCAAACACGACATTATCCTGTATATGAGGGGAGTCACTGTTACTACTGTTTTTTTTCCTACACCAAATCTATCGAGGCTAGGATCTTATTCAATTGGTTCTACAAGGGCATATTCTTCATGATCGATACTCCACACCTTTTAGTCATAAAATGAAAAACTAGCATTCTATTATTAATACCTTCCCAATTTAAACAAGACTCGAAAGCAACCCAGAAAGACAATGCAACCAACCCCTCCTACTTGAGTAAGTAAAGTTTATATCACCTAATTTCATGTTCCCTACCCTGAGACACGAGTTTCTGAGTTTAAAAGTGTTACCAGTTCGAAGCGTATGAATTCATCAATCAAGAAGTCAATACAATAGTTGTTTTTGACATTGTAACATTCCAAGTTGCAATTTTTTTATTCTTCAAATTCTTCAAATTATTAAAACTTCAGGAAAAGCAATGGTCTCAGAAACAGTGCAGGTTTGAGACTGACACATCTTCTCAAATTTACACGAAGCGCTTAAGCCGGTTAAGAACCAGACTGCAAGGAGTTCCTGGGACTTCTAGAATAAGTGAATGGTGGTTTTGCATAATCTCAGGCCCACCTTGGTCATAACATGGCTTTCTACACTTGGCGATACTCTTCTATAACAAGGGTCGGAATCCTGCACAGACAATCTCAAGCCTATTACATCCGACTGATTATATATTCATGCCTACAAATATTATATTGCTATGGAGAGTCAATCCGTAATATTTAACTTAGATAGGAAGAGGTTTTTTAGCCCAAAGAAGCCCAGCCAAACTTTACAAGGCCAGAAAAATATTTATTCTTTAAATATTTATTAATCAGAGACCAGTCAAAATGCAGTGTGTTGTTTACTAGGCCATAATCCTCTCGAGGGTTGCCACTCCTCAAGGTCATACCACAGCACTGTTAGAAGTCATAGTTTTGGCTAAAAAGTCGCGTGAAAGATCCACCCTGATGCCATTATGAGGCCACGCAGGAAAAAAAACTATGTCAGGTACAGGGAGGGAGAAAGGAACTTACGACGGAGCAGACACCAAAAACTACTTCACAGCCACGGGACAGCTCCAACTTTTTATGCCAAACCTGTCTCATTCAGGATATTTGTACATTTATGCTGCTTAAATAATTGCTTTTTTTAAACCTTTTTTTTTATTTTTAAGCATGCTTCTCAACCACAGAATTTGATAAGGAGATCAGTTACCCATTTCCAACTAAAATGTCTCTTAGGTGGTAAAACTCTGAGTCAAAAAGACGCAATGGACATAAACGTTTGCTCTGTCAACTAAAAAGTTCCTATTCCCTTTTCACAGCAGGAGATTAATTAATGATTAAAAGTGTATTTTAAGTACCTCTCACTATGCGTAAGCTTTCCTTAAACCTCAACTCAAAACATTTGTCATTCTGATGTACCAGGAAACCTTGAAAAAAAGAAACTTGTTCACCTTAGATTCTTTTTACAAATTTAAGTTTTATCCATGGAATATAGCAAACTATGAAAAAAATTATGTAATTTCTTCACCGTGTTCCCACAAATAAATATTCTCATCTTTGAAACTGCCCAAAAACTTTATCTTATTAAAATTTAGCGAAAAAATATATTCTTCAATGTTTTCTATGACAAGATCAGCTTTTGTCAGTGAAAGGGGGCCACCCATTGGAAGTTTATATTTGTCTTCGTAAAATGTGCCTCTAAAGATAAAATCATAAGAATTGTTACAAAGAATCACGAGCAAAAAAGTCTTGATAAGGCATAATTTAGATAGGTAGATAGGTAGATAGATAGATAGATCGATTTATTTTCCATATAACGCAAAATAATTTCACAGAAATCTAAAAATCTCCACAAAGGCTCCATTGCCTGTAAGAGGGGATCATAAAAAGATCGCATAAATATTAAACTTTTAAACTCTTAAAATTTAAATTATTTGCTTAATAAAATGGAGAAAAAAAAAGAAGAACTCATACAATAATTTTTATCAAATTGCAACGAATCACAATATAAATATAATAATAATAATAATAATAATAATAATAATAATAATAATAATAATAATAATAATATAATAATAACAATAACAATAATAATAATAATAATAATAATGATAATAATAAAAATGGATAGCACTATGTGCGTCAAGAAAAAAATAATGACATGAAAACAAAAATTTTGTACGAGTCTTTCGAAGGTATCAAACTAGTAGCATTCTTGAGCCGAGTCAGGAAAGGTGTTACATTTCAAATGACACTCATAAAAAAAATCGTATCTTATTGTTGGTGTATGCAGAATTTTGATATTTAGAGAACTATAGACCTGATAGTTTGACCGATCAGATACAAAAAAAGATATAAATCTAAGGGACCTAGGACCATCATAATTACTTGAGCTTAAGAAAAGCGAAAGATGCACAGGAAAGAATATAAAGTTTTTTAATATCAAGTAACGGTTTAGTTTCCGAACAATTTACAGCCTGGAGAAGATTAATAGCTTTATTGTAAGGATTCGAAATCGGTTTGAGAAAAACTGGAAAGTAGACATCCATATGACTGGACAATAAGAATCATAAGAATGAATTAGGCTATGAAATAGTATTCTCAGAATTGGTTCAGGGAAAATAAAAAAAAGGTAAAGGATACGGCATTAGACTTTACAGTCCGTACCGGCGGTGCTGATCTCCGTTTCTTGGCCATTCAGCCAGGAAGTGCAATGGGGGGTTGGGGGCCAGCCATCCTGTGCTTTCACACACCCTTCCTGTTTACCTTCCCCAGATTTCTCCAGGTACCCATTTAGAGCTGGGTCGACTCTGGCTAAGCTTACAGAGTCACGCCACTGACCCCCGTCCCAAACTGAAGAATTGGGTACACTGGGATTCGAACCCGCGTCCTCTCAGACAATGGATCCCGAATCCAGCGCACCAACCCACTCGGCCAGGACGGCTATATTTTCCAGAGCCACTCGTCTCGGGAAAATATGTTCGAGTTTTCTTAGAACACCGAGGTTTCAGCATTCCTTCACTTTGATCAAATAAATATGGTGTTTAAAAGATAAATTTTCATCTAGAAAGATACCTAGGAAACGCATATGGCCACCCTCTAATCTACTAATAAAGCCTTCGGATATATGAATTTCAAATAATTGAGCAAAAGCCTGAGATATACGAGAAAAAACTAAAAACTAGTTTTATAAACATTTAAGGCTGGAGAGTTGGCATCAAACCAAAATGAAACTCTCTCGAAGAAGTCCACTAAATTTGTACAAGCCTCCTCCTCCGTTGTCCCAGAAGTACTAAGAGTGGTAACATTGGCAAAAGTAACAAGAGAATCCAAGGTATGCAAACTATGGCTATGGGTACAGGAGAATATTGGACGACGAAGACGACAGCAATAAAGAGGGTTTTTATTTCTAACTGCAAAATAAGGTCCTTTACATAAACTAAAAACAGTACCGGTCCTAAAATTCACCCTTGAGGGATCCCTTAGTAAACACATGATGGTTTGCGAAAAAGCTTTTCTCTACCTGGAATGAAAGACTTGAACAAAAAAGAACGCTCTACCTCTTGAGGAAGTGAAAAATGTGTAATAAGAGAGTTTAAATAGAAGAACACTGTGGTTTAAAGAATCAAAGGCTTTACGAACATCCAGAAACAAGGCAGCAGGAATCGAAAGGGAATCTAGAGCAGAGTGAAGATAATTCAGTAGAACTACACAAGCATGCTCAGTTGAATTATTTACTCGAAAATCAAGTTGAAAATCGTGAGAAAATTCTTTAGAAGTAAGAAAATTATTGGGACGTGAAAGCATCGCCTTCTCAAATATTTTGCTAAACACAGACAACAAAGAAATTGGCCGATAGTTGGCAGGATAATTTTGTGTCCCATCTTTGTATAATATGATGACTCGAGCACGCTTGGGACTACTCGGGAAAATACCCTGCTGAAAGGAGAGGTTAATAAGTTTCGTTAAGGTAGAAATAATAAAAGGATAGGATAGGGCAGATTTATCAGAGACAAACGTGCTGCCATTAAGCTTTTGCTCCAAAACGAATTAGGCTTTCTTTTTTGAGGAGAGAGGTTAAAATTGACAAAGATTGATTCTACATCAAAACTACCAATTGTCATATCCGGTGTGACCAAAATTTGTCCCACTTTTGAAAAAAAAAGTCAGAATTTTCTATATACAAAATATCAAATAACTTTTCATATTAGGCTAAAAAACCACATATTCAAAATACTTATTTTGTTTCAAAAGTGAAAAAAGTGTAAAGGGGAGTGTGGAAGTGTAAATGTCTTAGAAGTATTGTTTTATTAATGTTGTGCGCAGAAATGCAGGCTTGGACTAAGAAGTATTAGTAATTACTTCTTTTGGACTTGGTCTGGTATGACATCTACAGTACATGCATAGCAGTTGGCCCCTTGCAATTGAGAACGCGTCCGCTAGGCGTACACTAGAAAGTTTATGAAATATACGCCATCGACTCGAAAAACGCTCTCCCCCTTTCTCCCCATGAAAAGGGGCACAGAAGATACTTTTTTCTGATATTTCGGAAAACTCTAAATCAAAGCTCAAACCCCACTGAAACTAACTCCAATGAATAATCCCAGATTTTTAATATCGATTTTTTCTAACAATTTTCTAATAGTATTCATGCTATTATTCTCACAAATGATTATTCTCATAATCATTAGCACTATTTTATAGGTAGTAATGGTGGAGCTAAACATCAATCATATAGAAGACTATCCCGAAATCCTTCTTGTTGCATTTGCAACATGTTCAACCTTGCTTGTTGTTGTCCATACTTTTGCTTTGCTCATTGGGGTTATTATATTACCCCACGTTGCGTGTATTGCCAAAATGGATGATATTGACCTTGTCGACCGTTCACCTCACGATTCATTACGGTAAGCCGGTAATTTGTTTTGATTTGTGTTCTCCTGGGAATTGATCACAGGAGGTTTTTCTTGGTCCCTGGTACTTGCGACACAGCAGGCTTGTATAATTATGATTCTCGCTTTTGCTATGTTCATTTGTGATAAATTTGTCTAGCTACTTTGGAGCACAAAATGTTAAAAGTATTAATAGCTCTAAAGAATGAACTGCTAATTTTAACGGAAATTCTGCATGATGTCATGATGCCATCATTGGTTCTGGGCATAATTGTTTTGGTCTCGCAATTTTTGATTCAAAAAGATCCATTTATTTTTGACTAATTCCGTAACTTATAGGATTGGAAAAGTGTTTCTCAATAGTACCCCACCGATCTAAGAAATACATTTGCCCTTTTAATGGTGGCTGAAAATTACCTTAAGTGGTTTGTGTCAGATGTGTCGCCAATCAAATTTTGTAATAGATTTGTCCAACTTACTGAAAGCTAAAAATGATGTGAATATGGAAAAATGTTGTGAAAATGAAGCTAAAAATGTTGTGAATATTGATGGTTCGATCATCGCTTACGTTGAATAAAGCCTAATCTAAATATCAGTATAATTTTCAAATTTATTTATAGAACTGATCGGCAGGCGGGTGACGTCGTAAAAAAGGTAAACCAATTCATTTCTAAGCTATTGAGGTGGTAATAATTTCTACCGTCCAAGCAGTAACCTTCAAATGAACCTCTTTTAATTGCTACTCTCTCCTCATGTAAATGGAAAGTCACGCAGTGAATATATAGAACGTTAAGGGGTCTTGATGACTTGTAATTAACACTTACATAATTTATGGTAACTTTATAGGTTAGTATTCGTGCTATGCTATAGCTTGCTGCTGTCAGAAATTGCAATGGCGTTAGTCTTCTAACCACAAATTTTGTGATGTTTCATTTCGTTTGTAATCCGCTTTAATGCTCGTTGTCGTATGTCTTGAAACTGACGATTTTGTTCCTCAATATTTGCGTTTGTGATACGCTGTGATGCTTGTTGTCGCAAGACTTCCAACTACATATTTCTTTGTTCGTCTTTTTTGTTTTTGATTCGTTGCAATTCTCGATTTCACTTATTTTTGAATCGCAGGTGTCGATTGGGAATTTTTCTGTTGTCCTCTAGGCATATTTTTACTGACTGAATAAGTTTTATTGACGTTAAGAGATTACTTTTATTATGAACCAAATTAAGCGTATAAACCTTTTATATGAAACTAGTACGTGACATCATTGCAATATTATTATGTATATCAAGGAGGCACACTCGTGCCTCTTTAAAGAGGCGAACCACGACAATGTTAAGCGATCTTTGGTTCCAGTGGTCGCAGAGGGATGGGGAGGGATGCATTTCGTAGCCCGAGCTCCAACTAAGAAATCTGCCAAATTTCATCCCCCTCCGACTTTTCCTTCATGGGGAAAATCTGGCCGAAAGTTTCTACCCCCCAACCCCACCCCCTTTAACGTTGTCCGATCGGACTGAAATTCACAAGTTAAGGTCCCCTAGGGCCCAGGAGCTTATCCGCGAAATTTCAGCTCGATCCGATAACTCCTTCCCTGTTTTCCAGAAACCACGCATAGCCACTTAATGTTCATGTTCTCCTTTTGTTTTTGTTTTTCGCCACGCCTACAGGTCACAGCCGACATTGGATCTGGGTGTACGAAGACTCATTCGACGCGGAATTCTCCGAGTAATTTTGCTTGAACGTTTCGTCAGAAAATCATAACCCCCCCATCTTCTAGCTTAGAAAAACCCCATTTCCCCATAAGAGCCCATGTTAAGTTTTTTGTTGTTAAAAGTTACGAATTTCAACATTCAAGTACATCAAAATGATCAGCTCGACATGGTGAGACTGACTGAAAGCTTCAAAAAATTCTGTCTTAATCCGTAAAATTTTTATTTGAGAAAAATGACAGAAACCCTTTTTTTCTGCCACGCCTACAGGTCACAGCCGACATGGGATCTGGGTGTACGAAGACTCATTCGATGCGGAATTCTCCGAGTAATTTTCCTGGAAAGTTTCGTCGGAAAATCTTAACCCCCCGATTTTCTAGCTTAGAAATTAATTTTTGAAATTCTTAAAAGTTATTTAAAAGTTATAATTATACACATGCAGGTATTTCGACTTCAAACATGCCCGGTTAGCTCAGTCGGTAGAGCGTCTGACTTTTAATCCTAAGGTCAAGGGTTCAGGTCCCTTATCGGGCGGTTTTTTTTCACAAAATATGAAAAAAACTTCGTTTTCTTAAAGAGTTAAAGAAGCTGCGTCCCAAAGTCGAACCTTAAAACGTACAGGAATTAGGAGAGGCAGTCCTAATTCCTGTACGAGGAGTACAGGAATTATTAAATTACATCCACCATGGATTGTAGAAAAACGTACAGAAATAATATGAAAAAACTTCGTTTTCTTAAAGAGTTAAAGAGGCTGCGTCCCAAAGTCGAACCTTAAAACGTACAGGAATTAGGAGAGGCAGTTGGGGGGCTGCCTCCCCCCAAACCCCCCGCTTTTAAAGACTCTTTTGTACAGGTTTTTTGTTTTGTTAATTAAAAGAGGGCCTTTCCGAAGCCAAGAGCGGGGGGTTAGGGGGGCGGCAGCCCCCCATAACAAAAAACCTGTAAAAAAGAGTCTTTAAAAGCGGGGGGTTTGGGGGGCGGCAGCCCCCCAACTGCCTCTCCTAATTCCTGTACGTTTTAAGGTTCGACTTTGGGACGCAGCCTCTTTAACTCTTTAAGAAAACGAAGTTTTTTTCATATTATTTTCATAATAAGACATTTGTGGTTGTAACCTCAGTGCATGATTTCATTGCAATACTATGATATAAGTTATTCTTTAAATGCATTTGAACGGGATGTCATTCTTACAAAAAATGTTTTCCCAAAATTTAGGCTAGAAATAAACATTATCATAGACTTGACCTATCTAGATCATTTTTTTTTACGTCAAGTAATGTTGGTGTGCCATTTTTCAGAAAAAAAAATCATCGAGCGGTTTGCGGGAAAAATATAGCCATGCATGCGTATATTTATGCAATTAGTGCTTACTTAAATTTATAAATAATATATTACATATATATACACAAACACACACACACACATATATATATATGTAATCTTATGGTAGAGGGGGTATCTAACCAACCTTGGATTGTAAAAAGGTGCCTTGCTTTATTTTGTTAAAGTGGGAGGTTAAATTGCTGAATAGTGGCTTTACAGAAGGAGGCATGCTAAAACAAAAATAGAGTCATTTTTATATTGATAATGTCATTATCTTCTGTCTGGTTAAACTCAAGTTAGTGACAGTTCATCTGCAGCCCTTCTTTTACAGCCCTCTCCCCTAATATCCCCAGTCCTATATATGCCGTTGGGATATATAGAGCTTCAAACCAAAAATAAAACACTATTGTAATAAAATTCTTATTTCATGATATGCAGCTTAATTTGTATTATTCAGATCATTTTGTTTCCTTGTATTATTATTCACACTTTTAGTACATTCCTAATAATTTATTTATCCAATATTTAACACAATCACAAAGACTAGACTGGACATAGTCTAGGCATCAAGACCTAAAAACGTAACACCTCCATG
The DNA here is from genome assembly GCF_032884065.1 of Artemia franciscana. NCBI lineage: Eukaryota > Metazoa > Arthropoda > Branchiopoda > Anostraca > Artemiidae > Artemia > Artemia franciscana. Next base: position 1,511,555 of record NW_027062649.1, on the reverse strand, counting down.
ACACATCTGTTCAACGCAATCTAAAAGTAGTTTTTAGTCGAACCCACTGATTATGATTATACCCGGGAATAGGTACCTCCGAGGGTTGCTTGACCTTAAAAATGACCTGAATATTAAATGGTACTATCTAGCGAGTTTCGCTTGCAGCCCTTTACATTTTGGTCCTTTTAGCTGCAGCTCAACCTAACTGAGCAAAATTGTAAGCAAGTTAGGGACAAAAAAATATATATAAATACTGTTTGTCGACTGAATGTTATTTTTAGTCAATAAATTGAATAACGTGTCATAACTAGTTTATTAAAAAAGCATTTATAATCTTTATAATGTATAATTACTTATAACAAACAAATGAACATTATCGAAAGACCAAGAACGGTCCTGGTCAAGTGTAAATGTAGTATAGAGTAGAAAGTCAAAATACCTATTGAAACAACTGGTCCTGGGCCAAGTCAACAATATATCTATCTTCTTCACCACTCGCATCATATAGTGTACACAGGTCATCTGGTAGCTCATCCATGCTGCTAATTCGGAATGCTAGTGAGTTGCACAACATTGGTAATTTGCAAAGAAGAGACTTGGCATACTCAAAGATCAACGGCATATTTTCTCTTGTTCTATGATATGAACAAGAGAAAATATCTCTTGTTTATAATATTCTACGATATGTTATGGTATTTTTGATTCCAGACGCTTCGTAAAGATTAAATTGGATCAACTTGGTGACAGACCCAGGCAGATAGTCTTTGTGAGAAGGAAATTTAGCATAACTTTTTCAGAAATATATACAATGATTTTCACTTGTCGATAGATCTAAAACCGTCAGATTGGACTTCAAATAATACCGGAGAATACTGAAAAAGCTCATGCTGAAGTGTTTTGTTCAGCATGCCGGCTGCTGATCCTATTTTACCAACATTCAACGGAACTTTTTTTAACTGCTTCATGACGACCTGAAAATAAGTCTTTTTTATTGGCGCCTGGATTAATATCTCTGTCTACGCAGAATAACCGGTTTTACAACCGATAAATCTACGGAAAGTACGACAAACATGTTTATAATTAGGGCTAAATATGTCTCCATCAGGGTGGGTGGTGGATTGGTTATATTATACAGTAACAACTATTATGTAGAAAGAGAGTATAAAGTGGTATCATTTTAAGGTACTTGTACGATATAGCCCCTACCGATCAAGTTGTTCATCCATTGACGCATTATAGAGTCGGATTTCTTTTCTTTGGCTTCTTTCAGCTTAGTATGAGAAAAGAAAAAGAGAAGTGATAGAATAGATTGAAAATATACAATTTGAGATGTATCTTTGCAAAGGGAGGGGAGCTCGTAAAGTATTTGGACAGTGTGAAATTAAAAAACAATTCTTGCTTCATAATATACAGAATAACTGGATCTAACACATTAGGCATGCAGACCCACTTCACTCTAACCCACCCCCCCCCTAATGTGCAAATATATAGCCAATTTTTTTCTAAAATATTGTATCTTTATCATACTCAGGTATATTGTGTTAGTATTGAGCATCAGAGAGATATATTATAAAAGCATTAGGCAGGGGCTATATCATACAAGTACCAACTTTAAGTTGCGTCACAGACGCAACGTTGACCATAAAAAAGCATAAAAATAGCTATCTAAAAATAGCTCTTTTTGTTTTGGCATATCTCTTGAAGAGCCGCTATTCTGAGAATTTACCAAATGGCAAATGACGCACTTAACTATCTGACTTCTTTATAACCAATTAAATAAAAAAACAAGTTTTTTAACTGAAAGTAAGGAGCGATATTAAAACTTGAAACGAACAGAAATTACTCCGTATCTGAAAGGGTCTGTTCCTTCCTCAACGCCTCGCTCTTTACGCTAAAGTTCGACTCTTTCTCTCAACTCTACTTTTTGAAACAGTAAAAAACTATAGCGCAAAGAGCGGGGCGCTGATGAGGGAACAGCTCCTTTCATATACGGAGTAATTTATGTACGTTTAAAGTTCTAATATTGCTCCTTACTTTCAGTTAAAAAAAAACTTGTTTTTTTTAATTTCTGAACGTTTTTGAATTAATACATGTTTTGATTTTGGCTCTCCGCACACGAATAATTAAAACGTAACTTGTATATTAGTTTATTTTTCTGGCTAAATGGCTTCCTTATAGTTTTGATTGGACGATTTTGGGAAAAAAGGAGCGGAGAGTAGGCCTAGTTACCCTCCAATTTTTAGGTTATTTAAAAAGGCAACTAGAACTTTTAATATTTTACGAACATTTTTATTAGTAAAGATATACGTAAATTAAGAATTAAATTACGTAACGAACTTCTATATTAGTATGTTTTTATTACGTATATTAGGGGGTTCATCCCCTCGTCAATACCTCGCTCTTTCACTAAAGCTTAAATTTTGTCCCAATTCCTTAAGAATGACCGCTGAATCACAAAGGCCGTAGAATAAATAATTGAAATTAATAAAATTGCTTTAGCGTAAGGAGTGAGGTATTAGGAGGAGGTGATCTCCTCATATGCATAATAATTTCTGTTCATTTAAGTTTTAATGCTGCTCCTTACTTTCAGTTGAAAAAAAATTTTTTATATTCTATTTTTCATTGTTCTCTAAAAAATGGTAAAAATCCTGTGCCCCCTCCATGGAAATTTTCCCCCTTGACAAATTCCTCCATGAAAAGTTCCCCTCGCGTAACCCCGTGCCCTCAACCCCTCCCCCCCAACCAAAATATCCTCCTGAAAGTGTATGTACACTTCCCATTATATCCCCTTCTTCTCAACCCCTCCCCCCAACCAAATATCCTCCCGAAAACGCCTGTACACTTCCCAATGACCATTACTATATGTAAGCACTGGTCAAAGTTTGTAACTTGTAGCCCCTCCCACGGGGACTGTAGGGTAGTAAGTCGTTCCCAAAGAAAGAGTTATTAGGTTTTTCGACTATTTTGAATAAAATGGCTATCTCAGAATTTTGATCCGGTGACTTCGGGAAAAATATGAGTGTAGGAGGGGGCCTAGGTGCCTTCCATTTTTTGGTGACTTAAAAAGGGCTCTAGAACTTTTAATTTCCGTTAGAATGAGCCGCCTCAAGACATTCTAAGACAACTGGATCGATACGATTACCCCTAGGAAAAAAAAAAAAACAAATAAACACGCACCCGTGATCTGTCTTGTGGCAAAAAATACAAAATTCCACATTTTTGTAGATCGGAGCTTGAAACTTCTACAATAGGATTCTCTAACACGTTGAATCTGATGGTGTGATTTTCGTTGATTATATGACTTTTAAGGATTGTTTGCCCCTATTTTCTAAAATAGGGCAAATTTTCTTAGGCTCGCAGGTTCTGATGGGTAAGTCTAAACTTAATGAAACTTATATATTTAAAATCAGCATTAAAATGCAATTCTTTTGATATAGCTATTGTTATAAAAATTCCATTTTTTAGAGTTTCGGTTACTATTGAGCCGGGTCGCTCCTTACTACAGTTCGTTGCCACGAACTGTTTGATAAATTAGAAAACAGTTCCCGAAAAGAGTTTTTGTTTGTTTGTTTTTGTTTTTCGATGTCTAGTCTCTCAGTTGGGGACTTGTTTGGCTTCTTTTATCTTAAGTTGTTTTTTAGGTGGCATGTTGATGTGGCATGGATCTTATCCACGGTTGTCGGTGTGGCACTTTTCCTGATTGAGCTTCTATTTATTTGCTGGATTCAATTTGTACCCACTTCAACGAATGCAGGATGGACAACAACTGCAATAATACTTCCTGCAATTGTTGCATTCTTTGTTTTCGCTTTAATCTTTCAAAGATATAAAGTAGTAATGAGAGACAATCTTCAGCAAGAGCTGGAAGATTTGGACGAAATTGAAAAGAATCTTTTTACGGAATTAGGACGTGTAAGAATGTGAAACTGGTGATATTTTTTAATTTTTAAACCTTGGATTTTGAATATTTTGTCCTAATAAGTTTTATAGCTATAGTTAAATCATGTTTTGCAAAATCATTCAGGCTTTGAAATTTGTAAATTGGATTAGAAGTGTAATCTTGCATTCAGAAAAAATATTGAGACTGGAATTGAAGACTTCAAATTTTACACCTTTATCACAACCTGTATTTTGCGCTCATAAATTGGTCATCTAATTTCTACTGTTTTCAATTTAATCTCCTCTAGACTGCAGTTACCTCCCAAAATACATTTGTGCGTACAAGCCTGGAATGAATCTTCCAAATTAGACTTAAATACTTAACAAATTACTTCACTTGAGCATAGCTTAAGCTTCATTTTTATCGGAGGGAGGGAAGGTGTAAACTTTCACTCCAAGTTATTGGAACTTGAAATTCTGGCAAATCAAAGTTAAAGCACCTCCTCCGCAACCCTCCTTTATTTTTAAATTTAACAGCCGATTTGTTAATGGGCTCAAATTTTCTGTGGAAACTTGTTGACATATGTCTATACATATTCCTGATTACTTTTTTAACTCTCATAGCACTTAAAAGTCATTTTGTATGCTCAATCATCTTTGAAGTAAATGCAGGGATTGAGTTATCTCTTTGAGTCATGAAACAGTTCGTGGTGATGAACTATAAATAATGAGCGACTCGGCTCAATAGCTATCGAAACTCTAAAAAAGAAAACTTTTTATCATTAGATATATCAAACGAATCAGCTTATTATACTGATTCCAAATATATAAGATTCATCAAGTTTAGTGGTGCCCAAAAGTTACTACCCTAAAAAATCTGCCTGATTTTTGGAATAGGGGGAAAACAGCCTTTAAAGTTCAAGGAATCTTAATGAAAATCACAGCATCAGATTCAACATATCAGAGAACCCTACTGTAGAAGTTCCAAGCTCCTATATGCAAGAATACTGAATTTTTCTATTTTTGCTAGAAGACAGATATTTTTTTTAATTGTTTTTGCCTGGGATGATTGTATTGAAATAACGTCATACAATATTCAGAGAGGGTGCATTCGAACGGAAATTAAAAGTTCAATCATCTTATCTCTTCAGCAAAGATAGGTCTGCATGGCGACAAAAAATCTGTCAACTAGGACTAGGCAACTAGGTTCCAGGGAGAGTTGATAAAGCTTTTGTCCAGGTGTAAGTACAAGTATAAGCGAGTAAAATGTTAAAACATTACCCCGCGGCAAGGAAATCCGTTTTTGAACAGCACAATTTCTTTTATAACGCTGATCATCACTCCTTGAAAAAATGATGAATGAATGTTTTTGTGTACAGAAATTCGCTTATTTGGTGATAATTTGAAAAAAAAAACCTTTTGAAAATTTCCACAGAATAACAACTCGTTTAATAGCTTAATGAGTGCGCTTAAATACGACTACGACCACATTCATTGCAAAAGTAATCCAGACAAAAAAATGGCCCCTTTGACTATTTCTTATTGCCCTTCCCCCTTACCGCCCTTTCCAACCCAACTTTTTTGCAAGAACAATATTGCATATTTTGTGCAACCAAAAATCCTGTTGCATCCTGTTTGAAGCTGGATCATTTAAAGATCTTCAGTCTGCATGGTCAGAGCCATAAATTGGACGCTTGGACCCTCTAAGATCACCTTTCATGACCATCTTTTAGGCAAGTGAGTAGAGAGGCATTTCCTTTTACTGATTGGCTTGAAATATAAGGGATAAATAATTTTAGGCCATGAGAACAGAGTGAATGTGTTTTCTAAGGCATACACCACTTCCAGACCCAACTTAAATTTCCTCACTAAAGTGTCCATATGCAACTCTTAATGTGGTAGGAAACAGCCAAGGCGATATTTGTTGGCGATACTGGCGATATTGCCAAGTTCTAGACTGTTGAAATCTATGGCCCAAGTGCTAGCAGGTTTCAATACTTTATTTTACGGTATTTCCCCTTTATGACTAAGAGTAACTTGTAAGCCAGAACCAATTAAAAGAATTTTGATTTTTCTTAGACTTTTTTTGGAAATTAGCTAGCAAGGATTCAAAAATTTGAAACACAATTTTGAAGTTTTGAGGCGTTAGCAACTATAATATTTAATTGATTAGGAAGAGACGAAACCAAAATATTCCTCCTGTAAAAGTTTTGTGGGCGAAGCTGACCAAAGGATGATGCAAAACCTAAATTTGATCTAGCATCAAAAATCTATTTTAAGTTAGGTGGAATGCACAGCACAGTAGAATGCACAGCACATTATACATTAGGTACGTTCCACAGCGCACATTATGCTTCATCTGTAAGACAATGAATGATAATTGTGTTCTTCTTCCAATAAACTAATGACAAAAGAAAATGAAATCCAATGAAAAGTAAATGAAAATGAAGAAAAGTAAATGAAAAGAAAATGAAAAGTAAATCCAATGCCATATTCTTAAAGCTATATTGTCCAATATATTTTTGGCTCATTTCCCCTTATTCTTTTTTTATAAGATAAGATTTATTAATCATGAAATACACCTATAATATTACGTTTTACTGTTCCCCCAAGGCCTGTTTCGATTGCAAAGAAGGGGAAAGATACACCTCTTATTTATATCCTTTTATATTTTATCCCTCTTATACGTAGTCTTATTCCCCTTATTCTTATTTCTTTGATTCATAATTTTTTTTTTAGTTAAAATAAAAAACAAGCTCAATAACTAAGGCCATAAAGTATCAAATTTAGTCGCCGTATTTTGTGATCACTTATTCAAAATAACTGAATCATACAACTTAATTTTTTGATACTTTTTTTTTTGCTTTCTGTTTCGTGTATTCAATGAGAAATTTTATAACTCAAGTAAAAGGCTATTCAAATCCGGCTGTCTAGTAATAGCATTAGACCAAATTCCTTTTTCTTCATCGCCGCTTTTTTCTTCCTACAACACTTACAAAGTGTTCTGTGATCAGAAGCGTTACACAAGCGAGAGAGCGTCCCTCCTCCAACCGGTCAGCAACAAAATTAGGAATGTAAAATTATAGAACAAAGCGCTGTGATTTAACCACAGTTATAACAGTTTTACCGCCATTTATTACTATTTTATCTGGTTCTCCATCTTGGCATTTAAAATAGACAACCAAGTCAGTACAATAATATGACCCCCCACACAAAGAAATTGGGTAGCAACACTTCTATTTGTAACCATGGGTTAAAAGAGAAAAAATAAACATACTAACCGTGAAATGACTTTAACATCACTAATTATATAAATTACAAATTCTGTTAGCGTTTCATGTCGTAACAGTAGTTGAATAGTAATGTTTACAAATTCAGAAGTTTTTTGTTTTGCCTCTATCAAAACTGGTTTTTCGTCAAAATGGTTTCAACATATTCTGGAGTAGGTTCGGCCTCTTACTTTTTTGCGGATTTTTGATTTTTAGGCTAACATCAAATGTCAGACAACAGTTTGACATCTTTTGATGAACTTTCTCTTCTTCAAAAGCGAAGGAATAAACCTGGACCTGACCTCATAATACCACTTCCTGTTCTGTAAGTAATATTATTCCTTTTTTTTGGAAAAGTCTATTAATTTAAATTACAATGAGCCCATAAAGTTAAATTTAATTTCAGTACAAAATATTTATTGAACCTTCAAGTTACAAATTTAAGACAAGCAATCTACTTCCATTCTTCTTTTACTATCTGCCAGTATTAATAATTGCAGGTTATAATAGTATGCATTTCATATTCCAAAATTTTTCACTAGTTTATTTTGAGCTATTGATTAGAAAACTGTTTTGAAATAATCAATGTTATAGACATAAAACTTATACGTTGGCCCTTTGAACATAAGTATTTGTGCCTTGGCTATTTGGCTTGACTTTATTCGTAGAGCCAGGATATGGCCTCTTTTGCACCCTGTTCAAAATCTTGATTAGCGCAAAATTGACTGCAACTTATTAATTATTTAACAATGCAATTTAGCTATTTTGATTATTTTTATTTAACTATTATTACTTAATTTTTTTGTTTTCATTTAATTTTATTTTATTAACTATTTAATAGTTTATTAATTCATTTCATTTATTTACTATACCCTCTACCTTATTAATAAAATTTAAAAATTACAAAATGATTATAACCATTAGATTATCTATTTGAAATATGCACCCCTAAAATTTCTTCTCCCGGGACAAGTAACCCCTCTACTCCCCCTCCCCTACACCACCCCTGGTCAACGATCAACATTGATCAAGGGCTAAGGGTAAACTTTGAGCAGCACAGAGGTCTGAAACATTCTTGGGAAGTAACGGTTAGTCCTCTTTTTAAACTCTATCTTGTGCCTGATCTAGACAGCCACCTTCAAAAGCTGGACATTATAATATTACAGTATTTTTTAAACTGAATGCAAATAGGCAGGAAATTATTTTGGAGAGGATATCTACATTTATCAAAGCTATTGACATGAGAATCATTTTATGAAAGCGGATTATTAGTTTTTTATGTTTTAATGGAATTAAAAATGTTTTAATGTGTTTTAACGGTTTTACCTTCTTTAAAGGAACTACGGCTAAAGTGAAAATGTACAGATATTGAAATGTTGAGTTAAACAATAAGAGGATATTGAGCTGATCAAGAACTTCATTCTGCCTCTAGTTTACAAATAAATTTAAAAAAAATAAGTTTTTCTTAACTGAAAGTAAGGAGCGACATTAAAACTTAAAACGAGTAGAAATTACTCCGTATATGAAAGGGGCTGTTCCCTTCTCAACGCCCCGATCTTTACGCTAAAGTTTTACACTTTTTCAACTCTACCTTTTAAAATAGTAAAAAACTTTAGCGTAAAGAGCGGGGCGTTGAGGAGGGAGCAGCCCCTTTCATATACGGAGTAATTTCTACTCGTTTTAAGTTTTAATGTCGCTCCTTACTTTCAGTTAAAAAACTTGTTTTTTATTTAATTTCTGAACGTTTTTGAATTAATGCATGTTTTGATTTTGGCTCTCCGCAAATGAACAATTAAAACGAAATTTGCATATTAATTTATTTTTTTGGCTAAATGGCTTTCTCAAAGTTTTGATCGGACAATTTTGAGAAAAAAAGGAGTGCGTGAGTAATCCTAGTTACCCTCCAATTTTTTGGTTATTTAAAAAGACAACTAGAACTTTTATTTTTTACGAACGTTTTTATTAGTAAAAATATACGTAACTTACGAAGTAACTTACGTAACGAACTTCTATATTCGTATGTTTTTATTACTTATATGAGCGGGTTCACCCCCTCTTCAATACCTCGCTATTTACACTAAGCTTAAATTTTGTCCTAATTCCTTAAGAATGACCCCTGAATCACAAAGCTCGTAGAATAAATAGTTGAAGTTAATAAATTGAAGTAAAAAAATTACTTTAGCGAAAGAGCAAGGCATTAGGGGGAGCTGAACCCCTCATGTGCATAATAATTTCTGTTCGTTTTAAATTTTAATGCTGCTCCTTACTTTCAGTCGAAAAACTTTTTCTTATTTATTCTTTCATTGTTTTTTTTTTCAAAAAATGCTAAGAAATCTTACGCCCCCTTCATGGAAATTTTCTTCCCCCATTACAAATTCCCCCATTTAAGTTCCCCCCGTGTAACCCACTCCCCTCAACCCCTCCCCCAAACCAAAAAATATTCCCCTGAAAGTGTCTTTACGCTTCCCAATAACTATTACTGTATGTAAACACTGGTCAAAGTTTGTAACATGCAGCCCCACCCACGGGGAATGTGGGGGAGTAAGTCGTCGCCAAAGACATAGTTATTAGGTTTTTTGGCTATGTTGAATAAAATGGCCATCTCAAAGTTATGATCTGGTGACTTTGGGGAAAAATGAGCGTGGGAGGGGGCCTAGGTGCCCTCCAATTTTTTGGTAACTCAGAAAGGGAACTAGAACTTTTAATTTCCGTTATAATAAGCCCTCTTACGACATTCTAGGACCACTGGGTAGAAAAGATCACCCCTGGGAAAAAAAAACCAAATAAACACGCATCCGTTATCTGTCGTGTGGCAAAAAAATACAAAATTCCACATTTTTGTAAAAACAAGCTTGAAAATTCTATAGTAGGGTTCTCTGATACGCCGAATCTGATGGTGTGATTTTCGTTAATATTCTATGGCTTTCAAGGGGTGTTTACCCCTATTTTCTAAAATAAAGCCAATTTTCTCAGGCTCTTAACTTTCGATGGGTACATCTAAACTTGATGAAACTTATATATTTAAAATCAGCATTAAAATGCGATTCTTTTGATGTACCTGTTGTTATGAAAATTCGTTTTTTTATAGTTTCGGTTACTATTGAGCTGGGTCGCTCTTTACCACATTTCGTTACCACGAACTGTTCGATTAAATCCACAATTAACACTTTCTAAATCATTTACATCTTTAAATGCTTTTATTTCTTTCGTCATGATCAAAGCTTTTTGTGTTTGCATATGAGATATATTGCATTGCTTCTTCTATGTAAATAAAATGCCGGAGCTGCTCCCGTCTTGAGCTCTCTAAAATAAAATAAAAAGTTTTTTTTAACTGAAAATAAGAAGTGACATTAAAACTTAAAACGAACAGAAATCACTACAAATATGAAAGGGACTGTTCAGTCCTCTATGTCCCGCTCTTGACGCTAAAGTTCTTTGTATTTTTTCAAAAGTAGAGTTTTGAGAAAGAGTCAAACTTTAGCGTAAAGAGCGGGGCATTGAGGACGGGACAGCCACTTTCATATACGGAATAATTTCTGTTTGTTCTAAGTTTTTATGTCACTCCTTAATTTCAGTTAGAAAAAATAGTTTTTTTTATTTAATGAATATTTTTTAATTAATACAGGTTTTGATTTTGGCTCACCGTAGCTTACATGAATAATTAAAACGAAATTTGCATATTAATTTAATTTTTTTGGATAAATGACTTTGAAAAAAATCGGATTGAATCGGACGATTTTGAAAAAAAAGGAGCGAGGGAGGGAGCCTATTGGCCCTCCAACTTTTTTGGTTACTTAAAAAGGGCACAAGAACTTAATTTTATTTACAAACGTTTTTATTAGTAAGAAATATACTTAACTTACAAACTATCTTACGTAATTAACTTATATATTTGTATATTTTTATTACTTATATGAGGCATCGCCCCCTCTTCAATACCTCACTCTCTACACTAAAATTTGAATTTTGTTCCAACTCTTTAAGAATAGCCCCTGAATAACAAAGGTGGTTTAATTAGAATAAATAGCTCTTTTTAAATTACTAAAAATACTTTAGTGTAAACAGTGAAGTATCGAGGAGGGGACGAACCCCTCGTATACATAACAATTTCTGTTCGTTTTAAGTTTTTATTGTTTTAATGTTTAATGTTTCAGATCGTTTTAAGTTTTAAGTGCATGGAAAGATCCTCTAACGCTACCCCCGACCCCTACCACCATCAGAAAAAATCCGCCCTGAAAATGTCAGTACACTTCCTAATAATCAATACAGTATGTAAACAATGTGCAAAGTTAATAATTTGTAGCCCTTCCCCAGGGGACTATGGGCGATTAAGTCGTCCTCTAAGACATAGTTATTAGATTTTTCGACTATGCTGAACAAAATGGCTGTCTCAAAATTTTGATATGGTGACTTTGGAAAAAAATGGGCATGGGAGGGGTCTAGTTTTTTAACTAGGGGCTTATTAAAACTTAAAACGAACAGAAATTACTTCGAATATGAAAAGGGCTGCTTCCTCATCAACGCCCCGCTCTTTACGCTATTTTTTTTTTTACTGTTTTAAAAATCAAAGTTGAGAGAAAGAGTCAAACTTTAGCGTAAAGAGCGGAGCGTTGATGAGGAAGCAGCCCCTTTCATATACGAAGTAATTTCTGTTCGTTTTAAGTTTTAATGTCGCTCCTTACTTTGAGCTAACAAACTTGTTTTTTTTTATTTAATTGGTATTAAAATTCCGTTTTTTTAGTTTCTGCTACTATTGAGCCGGGTGGTTCCTACCGACAGTTCGTTACCACGAACTGTTTGATTCTCTGTCCTTATCCTTAAAAAGATTATTCTACTTGCATGGTCTATTTGTGGTGTTAGATTAGGTATTTTGAGAATCCGTCTAAACAAAACTAGGATCGCCTTAACCTTGCAAGATGACAATGAGGAGTGATATCCCTTGGGGTTACTGAATCCTTGCCAACTATACAGCTTTCCACTTGATTTTGTGTATGTCGGCTGGCTGTCTATAGTTTTTCAATTTCCTTTTGCTATATTATCGAAATCATATTATATTGGTATATATATGGTATATATTGGCATTATATTGGTATCATTGAGGAAGAATAATCACTTACCAGGTAATTATGACATTGATAGACTTCAGAATGGGAATATCATAGGCAGCGCAATAGCGCTGCTTAAGAAAAGAACGATGTTGGAACAATGTATTCTTTTTTAGACCAGGGCAAATCGTAGAATGATGTGTCGTAGAAACTTCAAAAGGAACTTATTCGATCGAAAACCCCCATCATTCCCCAAACACGTTGAATCAAAACTTTGAGATAGTCATTTTGTTCAGCGTAGTTGACCCCCCCCCCCACAACCCTTAGAAGCTATAAGGCTATAAGCTATACTAGTTGCCTATGTTTAATATAAACGGTTTTTACAATATTTACGGGTTTTTTTTTAAATACACTCATCTATCTATTTATTTATAAACGGTTTTTATAGAAGGGATGGTTACATACAATTTGGAGGTTTGTGCTGTTGCATTAATGATTTCTTTTTTCATTATACACTTTGGAGGTAGTTTATTCGATTAAAGTCAGAAGTGATAGTACCCTTTATAAGAATTGTAGGGCGAATAGCCCCCTCCCACGTCTTTTTTCTCTAAATGCATCCAATAGAAATTTTAGATGGCCACTTTATTCAAAATAGTCCAATTATCATATAAAGATGCTTTCGGGGTTGAAATAAACCCCCAGAGGCTGGTAGCAAGGATTTGAAGTTGTGCCCAAGGGGTATATAAGTTTTCTTGTAAAATGGTTATATACACTTTGAAGGTAGTTTATTCGATTAAAAATCAAAAGTACTAGTGCCGTTTATAGGAATTAAAAGGGATCGTAGGGCGAATAGCCCCCTCCCACTTCTTTTTCCCTAAATACATCCAATCGAAATTTTTAAATAGTCATTCTACTCAAAATTGTCCAAATATCATATAACGATGCTTTCGGGATTGAAACAACCCCCAGACGCTGGGTACAAGGGTTTTAAGTTGTGCCCAGGGGGTATAAAAGTTTTCTTGTAAGATGGTTATATACACTTTGGAGGTAGTTTATTCGATTGAAAATCAAAAGTACTAGTACCGTTTATAAGAATCAAAAGGGATCGCGGGGCGAATAGCCCCCTCCCACTTCTTTTTCCCTAAATACATCCAATCGAAATTTTTAAATAGTCATTCTACTCGAAATTGTCCAAATATCATATAATGAGGCTTTTGGGATTGAAACAACCCCCAGACGCTGGGTACAAGGGTTTTAAGTTGTGCCTAGGTGGTATATCAGTTTTCTTATGGAAAGGTTGGTTGTATAAACTATACAGGAGGTTCATTTGTTTGGAAGTTGGAATTTGTAGTTCCCTTGTAAGACTCAAAAGTGACGGAGGGAAAATAGCCCCCCTCCCCAACTAACCCTCTTTTTACCAAAGCCATCTGTTTGAAATTGTGAGACAGTTATTTTGTTCAAAATGGTCCAAGGACATGTAAAAACTCCTCCAGGGTGGGGAAAAAACCCAGAACCCAAGGGTTTTAGTGTTTTAAGTTTTACCCTGGGAGAAAATAATGTGTTTGTGCAATGGGTGGTTGTAAAAACAATACATTGGGCTAATTTCATTTGAAAAAGGAAATTATAGTGCCCCTTTCAAGAGTCGAAAGTGATTTGAGGGAAACCAGCCCACCACCGCCCATCATTTCCCAAAATCAAACATCCAATCAAAATTTTGAGACGTCTATTTTTTTCAGCATTTTAGGAAGGTCCAGTAATTATACCTTTGGGAATGTCAAACCAATCCCCCCCTCATAGCCCTTAGGAAAGTGCCGTAAGTTAGGCAATTCGTTCTTACTTTGCATATAATATATATTATTGAGAAAGGTATGCATGTTTGACCTTCAATTTCCTAAAATACAAAGGACATTTAGGTGAGTCTTTCAAGGAATGTTGAGGGGAGTGTTGAACTAAATCAAAACACGTTGTGTGGATATGGATTGCCAAAAGGGCGTAACTGGGGAATGACTCAGTCATCTAACTTGGAACTTTCAGGATATGATAAGGCAGATGATCAATTGATCAAAAAGACAGTATTTGCACGCTACTGCTAATACTTTTACTACAACTACCACTATTACCACATCTACTACTACTACTACTACTACCACTATTATCACTAAAACTACTACTGCTGTAGCGAGAACTACTAAGGCTGAGGATATTAAAATAAACATCTAAGAAAACGTTGAGGGGAAGTTGAACTGGATCAAAACATATCATTTGCATGTAGATTGCTGATAGGTGCGTATCAGCAATATTTTGAAACGGCTTACAGTATCAAGAGGAAACTTCTTAGACATCATGAGCAGAATGTTCAAATGACCAAAAGGCAACATGTATCTGCTACTACCATTTTTAGCACTGTTAATACTGCTTTTACAGCTACCAATAATAATAAATTATTACTGCTGCTACTGTTCCTACAACTACCACTACTAGTAAAATTAAGCCTACACGTGGGACCGTGAAAATTTTTACTGAATAATGAGGGGGACTTTAAACTAAATAAAACACACTATGTGCATGCAATTTGTAAAAAAGGCGTATCTCAAGAATGGATTTCGGTACTAAATTGGAACTTTCAGAGAATACTTAAAGAAAAAGATCAATTGACAAAAAGACAATATATGCGTTCCAATACTAACACTACTACTATGGAGTTTTTACTAATACTACTACTGCATCTAAACTACTACAACTACAACTTCAAATGCAACAACTTGTGAGGCTTAGAGTATTAAGATGAAAAGAGTGTCAAAAGGGGGTCAAAGGGCACATCAGCAATATTTTGGGAACGGCTTACCGTATCAAGGCAAAATTTCCTACTGTTATTAATACTGCTATTACTACTATCACTGCTACGGATGAAAACAAGAAAGGGTATAATAAACAAAAAGAGAAATATCAAATAGGTGAAAAACGAGGATTTTGTCAGCCATTTGCAAAATATGAAAATGAAAATCAAGCAAATATATCGACAAGGATCTCCACCAAGTCGTCCTCAGTGCTAAAAAAAAATACGAAAGAGGAAAAAAAACAAAGAAAAAACAAGCAACAAAATCTAACCTTCTCAAGAGAACTCTACGAGAAGAGAAAAGACACTGGATCAAACAACACAAAGCCAATTTGGAATCAATGAAAGAGAAGTTACCAATTAGATTGAATAAGTATCCTTTGCCTTGCAACAGATTTTGCCTGTCTACAATTTTGGTTTTTATTAGATATGCGGACAGGTTGTCTTAAACTAGACTGGGCGAAAATATTCGTAGTCTTTTAATATTAAGTTGTTATAAATTGGGCTTAAGGAAATATCTCCCGTGTCTCTATTTATAGCAATATTTCTATTTATATGTTGTTGTTTTTCAATCTCAATTGCCTCTTTAAAAGATTACAGTAGGCCATTTACGGTATTAAACTTGCCTCTTCAATAAGAACTAAATGGTCAGGATTTTCGTATATATGCTGGGCCAGAGCTAAATCAAAGTTATCATTTTTATTTTCAAATCTCAGGGACTTAGCTATTAAAATTTTGTGTTTATTCAGTCGTTCCCCTAGTTGTTGATGGGTCCTGCTAATGCAAAATTTTCCACATGAATACGGGACTCTTTAGACACCATAACCCAGTAGAGGGTCCGTTTTATCATTTCCTCAGTTGAAGAAATGTTCAACTTTTTGTTCAGTTTCGAATTTAGTTTCGAATTCTTTTTATTCAATTGCCAGTGTAACTAAATCAAGGGGGATGGGCTGCCTATTTCCCTGTTATAAGTTTTTAATCGTCTATCTATTATATTTTCAATGAGATTGATCGTGTAGCCATTACAGAATAGAATATCTTTGCCGTAATCTAACTCGGATTTTACATGATTACGTGATCATATTTTTAGAACCCCGTCGACCAAAGAGTTTAATACCCCTCTTTTTACACAAGGAGGGTGATTCGACGAGAAATATAGATACCGATCCTTACGGGTCGGCTTTCTATATATAGAAAATTCAAGGCTAGGAGTATTTTTATAATTCAAACATCCAAGAAAGGGAGCTTTCCTGAATCTTCAAGTTCTATTGTGAACTGAAGTTTCGAATCAAATGAGTTCAAATGCGCCAAAAAATCTTTTTTTGGTCCTGACCATGTTCCCAAACTGCAAGAATATCATCAATGAAGCGAAACCAGATAGAGTGTTTTAAGAGGAAACTATTAAAAGCAGATTGATCTATGAATATCATGTAACAATTCTCTCTAAAAATAAAATATAAAGAAAACTTGCTGCAAAGACGTACAAGCGTCATTATTGCATCAGTTTCCAAGGTTTTATAATCTGACTAAGCGGAATTTTCTTCTAATTTTCTTTGTTAGGCCTGTTCACATTTATGGACATCGCATAAAGTGTACATGGAAACTGCATCAAAACTAGATAAGATAGTTTTTTCTGTTATACTCTAATTTTTCAGCTTCTCAACAAGATTTATGTAATTTTTTATATAAGATTTCTGGGTTTTTTAGAAGAGGCTTGAAAATTGTAGCTAAGGATCTTCCTACACCTGTAGCTGGAGAACTATAACATGCTATAATAGGACGTAATGGAGCATCCATCTTATGGATTTTGGGTAGACCATAAAATTTTGGGGTTGAATAACCTTTGAGGTAAAATTTTTTGCACAGTTGAGGGGTGATTAGTCTATTGTCTTTTAAAATTTCTATTTATTTTCTCAACTGTTTGGTGTATTTATCTGTGAGATAGTTTTTATTTTAATTGTAAGTGTTTTTATCTAATAAAAGGGTATTTATTTTATTTTGATAATCTGCAGAATCCATAATCGCAACTGTGTTTCCTTTGTACGCTCTTGTAATTACTGTATTTTTATCTTTTTTCAAATTTCAGAGGATTTTCATTTCTTCCTCTGATTGAGTAATAAGCGACCATGACGGCTTATAATCAAGAATACTCTTTACTATTTCTCCTCTTAGTAGGTCAGACTCTATGAATATTTTCACCCAGTCTAATTTAAGACCTGTCCTCATATCTAATGAAAACCGAAATTGTAGACAGGTGAAATCCGTTGCAATGCAAAGGATATTTATTCAATCTAATTGGTAACTTCTCTTTCATTGATTTGATTCAGTGTTGTTTGATTCAGCGTCATTTCTCCTCTCGTAGAGTTCACTTAAGAAGGTTAGATTTTGTTGCTCTTTTTTTCTTTTTTTTTCTCTTTCTGAGTTTTTTAGCACTGAGGATGACTTGGCGGAGATCCTTGTCGAAATATTTGCTTGATTTTCATTTTCATGTTTCGCTACTGGCTGACAAAATCGTCGTTTTTCACCTATTTGATTTTTCTCTTTTCGTTTATTATTTCCTTTCTTGTTTTCATATGTCATGCACAGCCAGTATGGTCTCAGAACATATTTACATTACTACTACTTCTACTGATACAATACTAACACCGCTACTACTTCTCCTACTACCGCCACAGCTATTGTGATAATGGTACAATTAAGGCTAAGTCTATGAAGGTAAAATTTGAGAGAATATTGAGTGGAAATTTTTACTAAATCAAAAGATGTTATATGCATTCAAAGAAGGGCTTATAGCGAAAGATCAATTGACCATAAGGCAATAAAATCACGCTACTATTAATATTACTGCTATTGCTGCGTTTATTAGTTCTACCACTACTTACTACTTCTACTACCACTTATTACTACTTTACTACTTTACTACTACTGCTTATTATTACTTCTATTACATCTACTTTTAACGCTAAGAGAATTAATATGAAAATTTCAAGAAGCATATGAATATACAGGTTATCAAAAGGACATATCGGTAACGTCATAGCAATGGATAATTCTGTTAAATTGAGTACTAATATTACTACTGTGACCACTATTACAACTATACCTAAGGGTGTGAAGTTGAACTCCTCAGGGAATTTTCAGGAGAGGGGGAGGTACACTGAATCACCACACGCCATCCGTATGCAGGTTGGCAGAATAGTATATAAGCAATATTTTAATAACAGTTTTGTGTGTGAAGTTAAAGCTTACAGGGCTTGTTGTCTGAGATGTTAAACTAAACAAAAGGACAATATTTGCCTCATAATGCAACTGCTTCTACCCCTGCTATTATTATTACTAGTTACTACTACTACTGATAAAGGTAACTAATATTAATTCTACTGCTATTACTACTAATACTATTGCTACAGCTACTGGTGCTACTACTACTGCTACTAAAGCTAAGGTTATCAAGGTAGAAATTTTGAGAGATTTAAAAACTGTATTGAACTAAAAAAAATACATGCTAAGTCAACAACAGTTGCCAAGAGGACTTATCAGCAATACTTCAGGAACGATTGGTGGTTGAAACTTCCATCGTGTGTTGAAGGGGATGTTAAGAAAACCGAAGGTTCTATGTTCATACTTCAAATAGTGCAACTACTGCCATTACAACTATTACTACTAAACAAGCTCATAGTATTAGGGTGAAGCTTTCGAGGAGGATTTAGGCAGTTTTTGAACTATATCAAAACAAACTATGATCAAGTAGATTGTCAAAAGGGTGATAAGGCAATATCTCAAGAACGCCTTGCATCATTAAGTTAGACTTTTCAGGGTAAGTTTGGGCGGACTCGAACTAGCCAGAAGACACTATATGTACGCTACTTCTAAAGTTATTGTAGCTAATGACGGCTGGGGATTAAGTTGAAACTTCTAAGAAAATTTTAGGTGGAGTATCAATTAAAAAAGAGACTACATTCATACAGGTATTCAAAAGGCCATATAAGCAATGTCATATGCAGCACTGCTTTAGCATAGCTAGTAATATCATTTAAACTTTTTTCGATTAAAATTAAAAGTTCTAGTGCCCCTTTTAAGAGTTAAAAGCGATTAGAGGGCAATCAGCCCTCCTCTTAAGCTCATAATTTTCCAAATACTTCAAATTAAAATTTAAAGGATATGTAAACAGTTTATATAAAATATAAAGAATAGGCAAACAGTCCTCTAACTATATATCTAGGAATATTAGGTATGTCACCCTCCACATTTATGCAATTTTCCTACTATGCATAAAAAGCAAATTCTGCGTTAAAATCGAATCAAAACGCTCTGTGTGTAGGCTGGTTGCCAATAAGACATCTCATTATTACCCCTAGAACGACTTAGGGTATTAAGGTGAAACTTTCAGGTCTACTTCTATTACAACTTTTACTCAAATAATTTAACCAAATCGAAAGAGTGTAAGTTTATCTAGGTTGTCAAAGAGCATAGATAGAATTTTTCTGTAATGGTGTTAAATATTATTTTTCATGTCAACTAGAGGAGATTTTATGTCAACTAGAGGAGATTGAAAAGATTTTTAAAATGGTGTATGCTATCAAAAACTTTTGAAAAAGTTTCTCCAACATACAAATAGCAAGCTAAACTATAAATTCTCACAGAAATTTAACAGAAAAATTTTTTTTTTCAACTCAAAGTAAGGAGCAACATTAAAACTTAAAACGAACAGAAATTATTTAGTATGTGAGGGGGTAGTTCCTCCTCAACACCTCACTCTTTACGCAAAACTTTTTTAGTACATTAAAAAAAGCTTCTTATTGTTCTAATTAGCCTAACATTGTGTTTTAGGAGTCATTGTTAAAATATTGGGTCAAAATTCAAACTTTAGTGTAAAGAACGGTATGTTGAGGAGGATCTACTCCCCTAATATACGTAACAAATTCCCTTCATTTTAAGCATGTGGGGGTTCGCTCGCTAGTCAACACCTTGCTCTTCACACTACAGTTTTTTAGTACTTTCAAAAAGTTTTATTCACATTAAACAGCCTTTTTGATTCAGGGGTCATTTTGATCCCTGAGTTGGAACACAATTCAAACTTAAGCGTAAAGAGCGAGGTACTGATTAGGGGTGAACCCCTCACATACGTAATGATTTCTGTTCGTTTTAAATTTTATTGGTGCTCCGTACTTTCAGTTGAAAAATTTATTTTTTTATGTTTATTCGGATAAAGAGCGGGCAATGCCAGAGTAAAAGTAAGAATTAATGGGATGAATCTTTTAATTTAACCTGCACTGCTAAGAGAAAGACAAAAGGATATTAATTGTTTTTGTTTCTTTGTAGAAATGCCTCCTGGAAAATAATTCTTTGGAAAATCAGGGAGTAAGAAATTTGATAACAGAGACACGAGTCAGCCGTTTCAATTGGTGTAAAGCCGGAAGTGCTATCTAGTAGGAGGGGGCAGTAGAAGGCGATTTTCTCCTCTTGATTCTAAAAACAAAAACTTTGGCATTTTCATAAAAAGGAAATAGAAACAAAATTGGCCCTCCTCTAAATTTGAATTTTTATCTTCATTTAAAATTTGAAAGAGTCCTTGCCTCTCACCCAGAATGTTCTTGAATCGGCGCCCTTGGCTAAGTCTTTTGGATATTCAAAGGTGGATATAGAGCTAAATCTTGGGTGGAATATGACAAGGACACCAATAGTTGACCAAATTAATAAATTTATTTGAAAAAGAAAGTGTGAAAAACAGCAAAAAAAAGGAATGGGGGGTTTGAGAAAAATCTTGGAATTCATGGTCCCCCGGCGCCCTGGATCTGCCTAGAGAGTAAAAAAAGACCTAACAACGCAAACGATAGTATAGCTGTAGCATACCCTGTAAATTCAAACAATTAATCATTAATTCAACCGAAGACTGTTCAACATGCCGTTTCGATTTATTAATCTTAGTTATTGTAAAAAAGTTTATTTTAATTCAGATAAACTGTTACGTTCAATATAGGTGCAAAAAAATAGCAAAGAAATCCTTATGAAAAGGAATGATCCTTCTCTGTCAGAAATATTACGCTATAGTTGTGCAATAATGACAAGTAATTTTTATGCAATCCATTTTTCTTCATGTATTAGGTAATTTGAGCAGTTGCATAGTTAACGGTAAACTCAAGTCAGATTTCCCTTGCTGGTTTTTTTTTCTATCTCGTAGTTGGCTTATTTTTTTTTACCCTAGAAATTAAAGGTTTTTTTACAATCAGCGATGTTAATTACCAGGGGCATATCCAGGATTTTGGTTTGGGTCCGGGGAGCGTATATTTTCGCCGGGAGATGTCCAAAAGGACTTTACAAAATGCATCAAAAATTTGTTTATACGTCTTTTGTTACATTTTATGAGTCAGACAAGAAATTCAAGGGACTCGAATCCGCTATCACCACCTTCCTGGATACGGCTTTGCTCATTGCTAATGTATGTCCTCACAGAAATGAATAGAGCTGATTAGATATCACAATACTACTATTTTGTTAAAATTATTATTATAGAAAATATAAATTAACAATATGGATGGAAGAAAACTGAGAACTGATCTTTGATAATTTACTACCATTGCCCTTTTCCCCAAGAGAAAAATATTTAAATTTATTACAAAGAAAAATTTATATAGTATCTATGATCAATATTATCGAAAAAGGAAACAGCAAAATTTTCTCAGGGGTCCCTTGATACCAAATTATGAAACTTTTCAGAGATATAAAATGATTCAATCGATCCAGTTTCCTAGGAGCACAGCGCTCTTTACTTTCAGAGGGACTCCCCAGTTTTATCTGTTGGATTTCGTAAGGTACCAAAAACACCAAATATTATTCCGACTATAGATAGATTTTGGTCCTGATATTAGTGAATAGCTACCTCAATTCTAAATTCCAAAGAGCACTTGCCTTAGTACCGAATACCTCATTTTAGTGAGAACCATAGAAAAGACCTTCTATACATTTTCAGTACCCCATACTTTGTCTTCCCTACTGTTACATAGAAGGAAGTAAAGCTGACATAACTATGAAGCATGAGTATTCAAATAAATTTACAGTTCCTAATCTGCTCACTATTAACTCTCAAACACAATCTCAAGGACATACTAGAGAATTAATTGACTCTACTTTATTTTAATGGTGCTCTCTCAAACAGAAAGAAATCATAAAAGCCTCACTTTAGAATTAGGACTCTTAAACACTCCAAAGGAGTCTCCAAGCATCATTCTAAAAAACAAGGCTAGATTCAATTTTTCTAGCAGTATCGTTGTTCCAAGTCGGAAATCTCTGTAAAAGAAAAAAGTATTTTGTTTGAACGTTTCACACTTTCAAAAAACCATACGGATGAAAAATGGGTAGGTAGGTAGGTAGGTATGCGTTTATTTCATCAAATAAAAATTACTAAAATTGCACTTACAATCAATAATATGCTGCTCAATTTAGGGACCTAAAATGTCCCTGTTCAGCAGCAAAACTACAACAAATAAATGATAACTATTCATTCAAAATCAAAGAAATACGCAAAAAAAAACACTATTCAATCTCTAAACAGCCATCTCTCATCATAAAAAAAAGAAGAAAAAAAGGGATAAAAATTTAACCAATATAATTTATAATTTATTCAAAAATATTTTTTTATTCTTACTTTAAATAACATAAGGTTTTCAGAACACCTAACACTCTCTGGAATTGAGTTCCAAATAACAACACCTACATGTGTTACCTCCATAAATGGAGGTAAAGACTAAAACCGGAATCCCCCTCCCTTGTCGATAACCCGTGAAGGTATGCCTTTTTAGGCTATATTTAACAAAAAGATGTGTACGCGAAAAAGGTGGAAATACACAGTTGTTTTATGCTTCAGGATGTAGCATTGATGTTTGGTAAGGTTATCCAAGTGTGTTTGCTTAGTTGCACGAATTGTTACTAAATTATGTTACAACGGAAACTAGTAATCTATTTTCTCTTCATACCTTTTTAAACTATTTGTTTAATTTAATTTGATTTGGAAACTGAACCAATCAGTAAAAATTAGTTTTATCAGAGTAGAGAATGAGTTTTCTTGGGGCACCTTACCAATCCTTATCTTCCCTCTTTACTTCGTAAGAGCGGAATAACGACAATTTTCAACGGTAAGGTGTGAAATTTTATTAACCCCTCATTTTGTATCTTTCACATTTTTTTTCATGAGGGGATTGGGGATTGGTGCGTTACAATGAAGTAATATAGCACAAAATTTTGCAAATTTTTTTGACAAATCTATGTCCTGTCTTTGTAAAGTTCAGTCGATCTGACATCCGTATATTCATTCTGTTTGACTTTCATATTTTGTTTTTATGTCACTAGAACAAAATGTGTTTCTAAAGTTATGAGAGGGGATTTTCCTCTAGGCTATGAACGTTTACGCAAACGATGATAATATTAAGTTCAATTTTAAAGTGCATTATATTTTATATATTGTTCCAATTTATTAAGTTGAAAGGTAAATAGTCCAGATCTGTATAAGCGTAAAAAGCAACAAAGACCCCACTGCCTTTCTATCATAAACATCGAAAACAAGAAGAACAATAGGGAGTTCTTCTTGCAAGACAGTGGAATTCTATGTTTAAATGAATATTTCGACCTATGTCCAAGGGCCGTTCTCAGCAAAACATATATATATATAAAAGGAAAGAGACTTACAATAACATCCAACCACTAAACTAAAATGAGGTTGTTCGAGAAGCAATTGAAATCAGACTTAAAATAAGTAATAACATTCTTTAAAAATGGTTTTGGGGGAATACTCACTAAATGTTCTATACACCAATTTGATTAAAAACAATTTTACAAAATATATTAAAAAACTAGAAGACACTAACACAGAACCAGTTAAAATTCAAGGTTAGCTGCCAGAAAAGCAAGATTAGCAGTGAAAGCGTGTTTTTAATTATTTTTCTTTCACTTGCAATGAATTGCGTTTTTTCAGTCACTTTCTTTATCAGTCGAAATCATTAAAAAAGATATCTTAAAGCATTTTCCATAATTTCAATTATAATTAAATAATTTCATAAAAATTTTAAATAATCTAAGTTTAAATACTTTTTCGAACTAAAATAATGAAAAACAGCTTATTTTTCTTTTATCCGAATCACAGCTTAGATATTAATATACAGTTATGAAAACTCGGGGACACAGTGCTCGGTAGCGATGGTAGCCGCTGGAGACAGGAAACTGGGATTGGCATCTAATTGGTAACAGGTAACAGGTACTGGTATCTAGGCTGTGTATGAAAAAAAAAATTGCGTTCCCGCCTATGGTGTAGAAATACGATCTACGCGTCGGAGCGCGGGCTTGGGAGAGGCTCTAAGTTCAGAGCTCAGTATCAAAAGCTTCTCTTGGGCAAGATAGGAGTTTTCATAACTGTATATTGATATCTAGGCTGTGATCCAAATTTAATATGTACTGGCATCAGTTTTGCTTCTTGTCTCATTTGCTCATCCATCGTCTTTCCCATTGCCTGGGCCAGATCCTTTCTAAATCAATTAATATTAACTTTTTTTCTACAACATTTCAATTAGCTAAGTTCCAAAGGAACGAATCCAGGTTTTTATAGAATATCTTTGAAATCATTTTTGCCAGAATATTTTTTTCAATCCATTTGGAAAATCTCAAGAAAAATTACCTCAGAAATATTCTTGAGGGTTTATTATGACTTCCAAAAAAGAACTGTAAAATAGCCTAAGAGATTGGAGCCTTCGTAATGTCTGCTCTAACTTATAATTTTCCATTATGTATTTGCCACCGGTTTTGGTCAGGACTAATTGTTAATTTTGTAAATCAACACATGGATGGGGAAACTCGAAAGCACATAATCTGCTGTAAAAAAAATAAAAATGTTTTTTCTTATGAGAAAACAATGTTTTTTCTTAAGAATGTTATTTAATTTTTTATTGACTTATGAAACGGGTGAAAATAGTAGAGAATTTAAATTTTGTATATATTTCAAATTAGGAGAGAAGATCCCTCCCTTGATGAAGATGATGGTTTTTACGAGTCCGAATGCACCCCAAGTGCTATATTTCCAGAGTTGTCTCCTCTCGTCCCTCCTTCGCCATTCCAAGCAATTCAGCTTAAGGTAGGTAGCCGGCTTGCACGTAAGGTTTTAATTGTTTTAAAAAGTAGAATTGTGGCAAAGAGTCAAACTTTAGCGTAAAGAGCGAGGGATTGTGGTGGGGACAACCCATTTCATATACGGAATAATTTCTGTTCGTTTTAAGTTTTAATGTCGATCCTTACTTTCAGTTAAAAAAAAACTAGTTTTTTTATTTAATTTCTGAACGTTCTTGAATTAATGCATTTTTTATTTTGGCTCTCCGTACATAAATTATTGAAATGAAATTTGTATATTATTTTTTTTTTTTTTTTTGGCTAAATGGCTTTCTCTTAGTTTTGATCAGACAATTTTGAGAAATAAGGTGTGGGGAAGGAGGCCTAGCTGCCCTCCAAATTTTCGGTTACTTAAAAAGGCTACTAGAATGTTTAATTTTTAACGAACGTTTTTATTAGTAAAATATATGCGTAACTTAAGAATTAACTTACGTAACAAACTTTTATATTCTTATATTTTTATTATGTATACGAGGGGGTTTATACCCTCGTTAATACCTCGCTCTTTACACTAAATCGTAAGTTTTGTCCTAATTCTTTAAGATTGACCCCTGAATCAAAAAGGACATAAAATAAATAGTTGAAATTACTAAATATACTTTAACATAAAGAGCGAGGTGTTTATCTCCTCCTAAATACCTCGCTATTTATGCTAAAGTATTTTTAGAACCCCTCATATGCTTAATAATCTCTGTTCGTTTTAAATTTCAATGCTATTCCTTACTTTCAATTGAAAAAACGTTTTCATGTTTATTTTTTCATTGTTTTTTTTTTGTAATGCTAGAAGATCATGCGCCCTTTTCATTGAATTTTTCTTCCCCCATGACATATTTCTCCAAGGAAATATCCTCCCACATAGCCCCCTCCCATCAACCCCACCCCTCCCCAAACCAAAAAAATCCTCCTGAAAACGTCTGTACACTTCCCAATAACCATTACTATATGTAAACACTGATTAAAGTTTATAACTTGTAGCCCCTCCCCCAGGGATTGTGGGGGAGTAAGTCATTCCCAAAGACATAGTTATTATGGTTTTCGACTATGCGGAACAAAATGGCTATCTCAAAATTGTAATCCGTTGAATTTTGGGAAAAATGAGCATGGGAGGGGGCCTAGGTGCCCTCCAATTTTTTTGATAACTTCAAAAGGTCACTAGAACTTTTCATTTCCGTAAGAATGAGCCCTTTTTGCGACACTCTAGGACCACTTGATCGATACGATGACCCCTGGGAAAAAAACAAAAAAAAACAAATAAACACGCACCCGTGATTTGTCTTCTGGCAAAAAATACGAAATTACACATTTTTTTTTCTTGAAATTTTCGCTATAGGGTTCTCTGATACGCCGAATGCGATGGTGTGATTTTTGTTAAGATGACTATGACTTTTAGGGGATGTTTACTCCTATTTTCCAAGATAAGGCAAATTTTCTCTGGCTCGTAACTTTTGATGAAAAAGACTAAATTAATTGAAACTTATATATTTGGAATCAGTGTAAAAATTCAATTCTTTTGATGTATCTTTTAGCATCAAAATTTCGTTTTTTAGAGTTTCATTTACTACTGAGCCGGGTCGCTCCTTACTACAGTTCGTTACCACGAACTGTTCGATCATTGCTGCAGAATTTTGAAGCTGTAAGGAAGGAATAATTTTAGGCACGTATGGGAATTCATAAGAACAGAAACAGACAAGCTGCATTAGCACGCAATAAGATTATAAATAAATTGTAGAAATTGCGGTACATTGAGGGGATCAGAGTAAATCCTCCTGGGTGTGTACCCGGCAACGCCGTATATCTGAATAAAACAGTATTCCTAGAAGAATTTGAAAAGGTATATTGAGATAATAACTATATTTGTATACACCACTCGCCATATCAGGCTACATCTAGATTGAAAAAATGTAACTGAAAATGTTAGCGACTTCTGAAGAGGTTGAACGAGGCAGAAACTTAACACAGGGTAGGATGGAGGAGAAATGTCCAAGAGTGTGTTGGCCTCAGGTGAATCAGGCTTCGGTGAATCAGTAGCATAAGCAGCAGTAACAGTACTAAGTATTTGGTGATATTTAAACAGTTTTTCAACAAAAACAAAGGGTCCTATCTTATTTTCCAATCAGCTCAAAAGTAAGCATTTATATCTGGAAAATGATTACCAAGACCCAAATTATGTCGGATTCAAACATATCTACGAATAGACAAGGATAAAAAGTCACTGTATTTTTTTCAAAAAAGTTTTGATTCAGGGCTTCCCAGCCATTTTTTTAATTAGAGGAATGCTTCGATTATTATCAGTCACCTAAAAATTTTTTGTCTAAATATTGACGTACAGCTAAAATAGTTTGTTCACTTAGAGCAGCAAATCTTAAGTACTAAAATAGATCAACTCGTAAAACACCCATCAGAAGAGCATAAAATAAATTCAATATGCTTTATCGTTTTTTTTTTTTTTTTTATGTATATATTTGTGCCGACACTACAGGGGGAAGTCCTTATTTTTTGTATTGAATTGTTGAGAAAAAATTATCAGGGTAGACACGATTAGGTCAAGACTAGGAGGCATAAGATGAAGTTAAAGTATTTTAAAAGGACTAAATATGTGTAAATAAAAAGGACTAAATAAAGGACTAAGTATGTGTTTATTATAACAGAAAAAGTGCTTCAGAAACGCAATCACAACAGCCATAATTTGAAGAACTGGACACTTGTTTTGCTTTCTTTTTTTTTACTTTGTTTATTCGTACTATTTTTACTGTTTTCTTGTGTTTTTTTTTTTTTTAGTTTCCTTTTACTTGACTTTTAATATGTTGAAAAAATTAAACGTCGCACAAGTCAATTCTAATGTATAAAGTGGTCAAAAATTTGGAACGTGACAATTATGTTTTGAGTACTGTTTCTGCGACTATTTTCCTTACTTTTTTTAACTTTTTCTGTTCGTTAGTTTGACTGGAATTTGATAGTTGAAAGAAACAAACAAAGTAAAGGTTGAGTATAATAGAAAAATGGCTGGAAATCGTAAAAGAAACAGCAATAATTTGAGGCCTTGACATTTGTGTTTACTCTTTTTCTTGTTTTCTTTTTCTTTATTGTTCTTGTTTGGTTTGTTTGTTTATACATTCGTTTTACTGAATGATGGAGGATTAAACGTTGAAAGCGTTGATTATACCAACGTTTTAAACATTAAGACGTGCTTACTTACCCTAACATTCAGAGAAATAGTCAAGTCCGCGTCAGTTCTTGATTTTGATCCACAATATTAGATGGTGTTATTTGTTTTTCTCAGAAAGAAAACCTCCCTTTCTCGTCTCTTTCCCAATCTCAAGTATGGCTATTCAAGTAGGCAGAAATGCCCCTGGTCTTAAAATAGATCCTTCTAAGGATATAGATAAGGTATATTTGGTGTTCGAACGAGATAGACATGAAACAGTAAGTTGAAACTAAAACAAACTGAAGTGTGATGTAGAGAATGTTGCTCAATACGCATACAAATGTAGCAAAATTAAAACTAATAGGAGCAGGAATGTATCTTAGAGCCGTTGATTTTTTTCAACCCCAACAACAGAAATGCACCGTAAAGGGGGACTATTGATCCTTCTAAATCTCATAATTCTTCTTGTATTGCTCCAGATTTTGGTTTTTGCTATTTCTATTCATTTATTTTGTCTTCATACAGTTTATCTGAAGTTCTGATAATCAAAATTGCAAAATTATATGAGCTAAAAATCAAACATAGCATCAAAATATTAATTAAATACTTTAGATGATTTAAAATTATGGCATTCCCTTTTTCGTATAACCTTATTACTTTTACACTTATTATTACTTTTTATAATATTGTTATTACTATATCATTATTAATTACTTATTATTACTTAATATAACCTTATTACTCTTATTACTATTTTAGGTTCAAAAAGACGAAGAATTTGCTTGCTGGAAGAGGCTAAAAACTGCGAATACACAATTAAAAATAATAATGGAAGTTTCTTCTTTGCTAGCTGGTATTGGAATTGTAAGTACTGGTGCTTTTATTTTGGTTCAATTCCTTAAAACTCCTGTTTGTTTACCTATCTTTATCAATATACAACTCCTGCAACCCAAAAATATTGATATTTCAGTCCTGAGCTTGAGTCTTGGGGAAAGAATATACCTCTAAGATTACCCAAAAGAGGTTTTATCAACTATTAAAATTTTGGGTTTTCGGATACAAAAATAATTGGGGTTAGTGGCAGTCCCTGGAACTGTCTGGAGTACTAGCACTCAAAATATTAAGGTTTACGAAATTTTCTGTAATTTTCTCATCTTTCTTTCACACCCTATACTTCACAAAGCAATATATTCTACTATTTTATGGACAATATGCTCAAATGAAGATACTTTGTTCTACTGAACACTAATTTCCGATGTATTTTAGCCAATCCCTAAAAAAAAAAAATTGTTTCTGCGAAAACCTTAAAATCTAATCCTCGTCCCCTATCTTAAATTATTAGCATGTCAGAAATCAGATTATTTAAAGTATAAAACTACATAAATTTTAGTTAAACAGTTCGTGGTAACAAACTGTAAAAATGAGCGACCCTGCTTAATAGTAACCAAAACTCTAAAAAATAAAATTTTGACACCAATAGTTACACGAAAAGAATTGTATTTTTATGTTGATTTTGAACATATAAATTTCATCAAGTCTAGTCTTACTCGTCAAACGTTACGAGCCTGAGAAAATTTGCCTTATTTTAGAAAATAGGGGGAAACACCCCCTAGAGGTTATATAAAAAAAGTCGTATATGAAAGGGCCTGTCCCCTCCTCAGCCTCTTGGTCTCTACGCTATAGTTTTTTATTATCTTTAAAAGTCGAACTTTAGTGCAAAGAGCGGGACGTTGAGGAAGGGACAGTCCCTTTCATATACGGAATAATTTCTTTTTTTTTTAAGTTTTAATGTCGCTCCTTATTTTCAGTTAAGAAAAGAAAACTTTTCTTCATCTAATTAATTACTAAACGCTAGTGCTGAATATATATTGAGATAATTAATAAATGTAAGGTAGACCTGAAAAAAATTAAATCAAATTTATCATTTTGACTGGACCAAACAAAGTGAATCGGCCAGAAGATTTAGTTGACGAAGCTTAAAAATTTTGCCTTTTTGGTTCTATTTTATCAACATACGGATTAATTATCAAACAGTTCGTGGTAACGAACTGTAGTAAGGAGTGACCCGGCTCAATAGTAAACGAAACTCTAAAAAATGGAATTTCGATGCTAAAAGATATATCAAAAGAATTGGTTTTTTATGCTGATTTTAAACATATAAGTTTCATCAAATTTAGTCTTTGTCATCAAAGTTTACGAGCCTGAGAAAATTTGCCTTATTTTGGAAGATAGGGGGAAACACCCCCTAAAAGTCATAGGATCTTAACGAAAATCACACCATCGCATTCAGCATATCAGAGAACCCATTACAAAAAATTTAAAGGTCCAATCTACAAAAATTTGGGATTTCGTATTTTTGCCAGAAGACAAATCACGGGTGCGTGTTTATTTGTTTGTTTTTTGTTTTGTTTTTTCCCAGGAGTCATGGTATCGACCAAGTGGTCCTAGAGTGTTGCAAGAGGGCTCATTCTGACGGAAATGAAAAGTTCTAGTTCCCTTTTTAGGTGACCAAAAAAATTGGAGGGCACTTAGGCCCCCTCCCACACTCATTTTTTTCCCAAAGTCAACGGCTCAAAATTTTGAGATAGCCATTTTAACTATGCCTAATAATATAGCCTAGTAACTATGTCTTTGGGGATAACTTACCCCCCCCCCCACAGTCCCTGGGGGAGGGGCTGCAAGTTACAAACTTTGACCAATGTTTACATACAGTAATGGTTATTGGGAAGTGTACCGACGTTTTCAGGGGGATTTTTTTGGCTTGGGTGTGGGGTTCAGGGGAGGGGGCTATATGGGATGATCTTTCCTTGGAGGAATATTTCATGGGGGAAGAGAAATTCAATGAAAAGGGCACAGGATTTTCTAGCATTACTATAAGAAAACAATGAAAAATAAACATCAAAACGTTTTTTCAAATGAAAGGAAGGAGTAGCATTTAAACTTAAAACGAACAGAGATTATTACGTATATAAGGGGTTCTAAAAATTCTTTAGCATAATGAGCCAGGTATTTAGGAGAAGATAAATACTTCGCTCTTTATGCTAAATTATTTTTAGTAATTTCAACTATTTATTCTACGGCCTTTCTGATTCAGGGGTCATTCTTAAAGAATTGGGACAAAACTTAAGATTTAGTGTGAAGAGCAAGGTATTAAAGAGGGGACAAACCCCTTGGTATATATAATCAAAAATATTAGAATATAAAAGTTTCTTACGTAAGTTAATTCTTAATTTACGTATATTTTTTACTAATAAAAACGTTCGTTAAAAATTAAAAGTTCTAGTTGCTTTTTTAAGCAACCGAAAAATTGGAGGGCAACTAGGCCTCCTTCCCCACCCCTTATTTCTCAAAATCATCTGATCAAAACTAAGAGAAAGTCATTTAGCCAAAATAAGAATTAATATGCAAACATTAATTTTAATAATTTATGTACGGAGAGCCAAAATCAGACATGTATTAATTCAAAAACTTCAGAAATTAAATAAAAAAACAAGTTTTTTGAAATGAAAGTAAGGAGTGACATTAAAACTTAAAACAAACAGAAATTACTCCGTATATGAAAGGGGCTTTTCCTCCTCGACAACCCGCTCCTTGCGCTAAAGTTTGATTCTTTCTCGCAACTCTACTTTTTAAAACAATAAAAACTTTAGCGTAAAGAGCTGGCCGTCGAGGAGGAAAAGCCCCTTTCATATACGGAGTAATTTCTGTTCGTTTTAAGTTTTAATGTCGCTCCTTACTTTCATTTCAAAAAACTTGTTTTTTTATTTAATTCTGAAATAAAACGCTAAACTTCTTTAAATTAGTTTTTCGTCCATACATAAGCCATTCAACTGCTGATACCATTAGCTTCTAGCTTTAAATTTTTCTTAGGTTGCAATGGTAGAGCTACCCGTTGGGCAACTGGAGCAGTATCCAGAAATTCTAATTGTTGGTTTTGCTTCTTGTACAACGTTATTAGTCGTAGTGCATACCCTTGCATTGCTTATTGGAGTCTGTATTCTACCCCATGTTTCATCCATTGCCAAAATGGATGAAATGGAATTCGCTGAGCGTTCACCACATGATTCTCTTAGGTGAGTACACTTTTTTCCCGCATTTAAAAAGAACTAAGAACAATCAATTCCCCAGCGTTCAAATGCCAAAAAACGAAACCCTTTAGACTATAAGCAATTGGCATAATAACATTAATGGATGTTTTTCTATAAACTACTCCTAACAACTCACCGCAGGCGCCATCTGACACCGACACAGCGAAGCATGCTCTTTCTCCTTCCTAGTCTATTGAAAACCTCCCTATCTGAACCCTCCTAAGAATTACCTATTTCCTTCAAATATTTCTTTACGACTTTCTCTCACACCAATTGAGCCAACCTGAATTTCATTTACTCACGCCATCTTCATTCATTTCATCTCATTTAGTGACCTGAATTTCCTGAATTTCACCTGAATTTCATTTAGCCCTAGATTGTTGACCGAAAATGACAATCTTTGGCAATCTGCCATCCTTCATCCACAGAGCATGCCCTAGCCATATCAACCTTTCTCCCATTATAGCCCTAGAAAGTATGATTTAACGGCATTTTTCATACAGCCCAGTGTTGAAATAGGGTCTGTCCGTCGGGTACCCAAAACAATCCGTAGGAAACTTTTCTAGAAAACATCGAGTAAATCTTAATCCGTTTTTGGAGCGCCCATGCTTCAGAGCCGCATTTGACCACTTCCATCACTGTAGCTTCAAATATTCTAATCTGTAATCGCAGACTTACCTGCCTATTATTTCAAACTTTTTTTCAGCACTAAAAACACACCCCGGGCCTTGGCTATTCTATTTTTAACATCTTTACTGTATCCACCACCTTTACAAATAATTGAATAGAAAAACAAAGTTTATTTTAACTGAAACTAAAGAGCGAAATTAAAACTTAAAATGAACAGAATTTTTTTCGTATATGAAAAGGGCTGTCTCCCCTCAACACCCGCTCTTTACGCTGAAGTTCTTTATTGTTTTAAGTAGTTATGAAAAAGGATCAAACTTCAGCGTAAAGACCGGGGCGTTGATGAGAGGACAGCCCCTTTCATATACGGAATAGTTTCTGTTCGTTTTAAGTTTTAATGGTGCTCCTTTCTTTCAGTAAAAAATCCCTTGTTTTTTTTATTCAATTTCTGAACATTTTTTAATTAATGCAAGTTTCAATTTTGGATCACCGCACATGAATAATTAAAACGACATTTGCATATTAATTTTATTATTTTTTGGCTATATGGCTTTCTCTTAGTTTTGATCAGACAATTTTGAGAAAAAAGGGTTGGTGGAGGGGGCCTAGTTGCCCTGCAATTTTTTGGTTACCTAAGAATGCCACTTAACTTTTGATTTTAGTTATGAGCATTTTTATTAGAAATAATTAAACGTAACTTACAAAATAACTTGGGTAAAAAACTTCTATATTTGTATGTTCTTGTTACGCATATATGGGGGTTCGCCCCCTCGTCAGTACCTCGTTTCTTATGCTCAATTTCAAATTTTACTCCGATTTTTAAAGAATGGCCCGTGAATCACAAAGGCCGTTTAGTCAGAATAAATAGCTCTTTTGAAATTACTAAAATACTTAAGCGTAAAGTGCGAGGTATTGAGGAGGGGACGAACACCCTCATATACGTAATAATTTCTGTTCGCTTTATCTTTTCATGTTGCTCCTTGCTTTCAGTTGAAAAACTTGTTTTTGTAATTAATTTATGAACGTCTTTGAATTGATACGGGTTTTGGCTTCGACTCACCGTGCATGAATAATTAAAACGAAATTTGCATATTAATATTAATTTTTTTTTGGCTAAATGGCCTTCTCAATGTTTTGATCGGACGATTTTGAGAAATAAACTCCTTTGAGACGAAAAGAATAATTTTGAGACGATTGATAGATCTTTTAAAACTACTAGAACACTTTAGCGTAAAGAGAGAGGTATTGAGGAGGGGACGAACCCCCTCATGTACGTAATAATTTCTGTTCGCTTTATCTTTTAATGTCGCTCCTTACTCTCAGTTGAAAAAACTTGCTTTTCTATTTAATTTCTGAACGTTTTTGAATTAATGCAGGTTTTGATTTTGCCTCACTGTATATGAATAATTAAAACGAAATTTGCATATTAATATCAATTTTTTGCTAAATGGCTTTCTCAAAGTTTTTTGGGATGATTTTGAGAAAAAAGGACGGGGGAGGAAGCCTTGTTGCCCTCCAATTGTTTTGGCTACTTAAAAGGGCCACTACAACTTTTAATTTTATTTATGAACCTTTTTACTAGTAAAAAATATACATAACTTACAAATTAACTTACGGAACAAACTTCTGGATTCGTATATTTTTATTAAGTATATGAATGGATTCTCCACCTCGTCAATACTTCCCTATTTATCTATAGTTTGAATTTTTGTTCCAATTCTCTAGGAATGACCCCTGAATCACAAAGGCCGTTTAATTAGAATAAATAGCAACTTTAAAGATTACTAAAAATACTTTAGCGTAAAGAACGAAATATTGAGGAGGGGACAAGCCCTCATATATGTAATAATTTCTGTTCTATCTAAGTTTTAATGTTGCTTCTAACTTTAAGTTTATAAAAATTAGCTTTTTTATTTTATTTCTCGTTGTTTCTTTAAATAACGCTGAAAATTCAGCGCCCTCTTCATGGAAACTCTCTTCCCTAATGGTAAATTCCTTCATGGAAAGATCTTCTAACGCAACCCCCAACCTCTGACCCCCACCACCAGAAAAAAACCCTAAAACGTCAGTATACTTCCCAATAACCAATGCTATGCGTAAACAATGGTCCAACCTCATAACTTTCAGCCCTGTAGGAGATAAAGTCGTCCTCAAGACATAGTTATTAGATTTTTTCGACTATGCTAAACAAAATCTTAAACTTTTGATATGGCGAGTTTGGAGAAAAAAATGAACGTGAGAGGGGGCCTAGCTACCCTCCAATTTTTGGTCACTTAAAAAGGGCACTATATATTTTAATTTCCGTTAAAATTCACCCACTAACGACATTCTAGGACCACTGGGTCGATACGATCACCCTTGGGAAAAAAAACAAAACAAATAAACACGCATCCGTAATCTGTCTTCTGACAAAAAATACGAAATTCCACATTTTTGTAGATAGAAGCATGAACCCTCTGCAGTAGAGTTCTCTGATACGCTGAATTTGATGGTGCAACTTTCATTAGGATTCTATGACTTTTAGGGGTGTTTTTTCATTTTTTGAAAATAAGGCCAATTTTCACAGGCTCGTAATATTTGATGGATAAGTTATAATTGATGAAACATATATGATAAGATAAGATAAGATTTTTATTTCAAAAAATCACTATCACAAGCCCTCAGGGGGCCGAATTCGGACTTCGGCGTCGATTGATAAAACAAACAAAGCAAAAAACACTAATAATAATGAATAATCAAATTATGTATAAAAAATACAGGTCAGAAAAAAAGTAAAAAAATAAGTCAGAAAAAAGGGAAGGGGACAAAAAAAAGTCAAGAAATAAACATATATATCTACAAATTAAAAGGGACACTAAAAAAAAGTCCAAAAACTCACAAAAAAAAGAACGAGGCATAAAACACACGAAAAAACATATATGACTTAAAAGGGAAACTAAACCAAAACAGAGGGGGGCAAGCAAATTAGTGTAACGAACTAAAGCACCTCACATGAAAAAAGGGGGGATACTAGTTGGCTATTTTATTTATTTTTTCTGTGATGAAGGGGACAAAGGTTTTTTCATATCTGGAAGTAACGCACCGAATGGGAGACAAAACTGGGATAGGCTCAGAAACAGCTCGAGGCTGTCGTAATCTGGATGGTGAGTGACGTTTGGGGAAAATACTTGCCGTCCGAGGGATAGTTATTGCATTTTTTGAAAAACGGAGGCACAACGACGACCTCCTTCGCTCAAGGGTTTCCAAACTAGCTTTTTTTTTAGGAGCAGAGAGTAAGGCACCTTGCCTTCTTTGAAAATTATTCGCAAGGCTCTGTTTTGGATTGACTCAATTTTGTCAGATTCTTTACGGGAGATGCCAGGGTGCCAAACTGGACAAGCATATTCAAGATGCGGGCGGATAAAAGACGTGTACAACCTTAAGGAGTGAGAAGGGGGACGCTATATTTACTTAGGAGCTTAAGGAGGGCAATAGACGCATTAGCTTTATGGATGATATCTTTAAAATGGATATCCCACTTTAAATTTGAAGAAATTGTGACTCCAAGTAATTTAACCGAGGATGCATAAATTTCAGGAGGGATAGGATTAAGAAAACAGGGCGAGGATTTGAGGAAACAAATCGGCATTATCATGGACTTAGAGGGGTTTACAGTCATATCTAGGTCCCTCACTTCCAATTTCATTGAGAATACTCATAGGGTCGCTTATTAAATTTCTGAAGCAACTTTCAACAATCGTTAGGTCATCAACCAATTTCCAACGGTCAGGAACTTCCTTCGCGAGGCTGTTAACCATGACTGAAAAAAGGAGGGGGCCTAGGAGAGTTCCTTGGGGTATGCCATTGTAGATAGGGAGAGGATTTGAGTAATGGTTCTGGTATTTAACCACCTGGGATCTATTTGTTAAAAAGGAGGCAACCAATTTTACTAGTAAGGGATCAATATTGAACTCGCTTTCAAGTTTCTCAATTAAAATATTGGGGTTAAGAAGGTCAAAGGCTTTCTGCAGGTCAATAGAAATTAAGTTTAGCCAGGAATTAGGTTTTTCGAGGATTTTCCCGATATGGTCAATAAGAGAAACGAGGTAGTGGGAAGTAGAAGTTGATTTTAGGTTTCCGAATATATTTAAAACGAACATTAAATTCTAATTCTTTTAATGTATATATTGGTATCAAAATTCCGTTTTTTATAGTTTTGGTTACTACTAAGCCTGGTCGCTCCTTACTACAGTTCGTTACTTCGAACTGTTTAATACTATCAAGGTAAATTTACTATAGAGAGTAATTGATTCCTTATAGTAGATTTAAATAAAAAAAAAACAAGTTTTTTTAACTGAAATTAAGGAGCGACATTAAAACTTAAAACGAACAGAAATTACCCCGTATATGAAAGGAGCTGCTCCCTCTTCAACGCCTTGCTCTTTGCACAAAAGTTTGACTCTTTCTCTCAACTCTACTTTTTAAAACAGTAGAAACTTTAGCGTAAAGAGCAGGACGTTGAAGAAGGAGCAGCCCCTTTCATATACGGGGTAATTTCTGTTCGTTTTAAGTTTTAATGTCGCTCCTTACTTTCAGTTAAAAAAAACTCGTTTTTTTTATTCAATTTCTGAACGTTTTTTAGTTAATCCATGTTTTGATTTTGGCTCTCCACAGATGCATAATTAAAGCGAAATTTGCATATTTATTTATTTGGCTAAATGGCTTTCCCATAGTTTTGATCGAATGATTTTGTGAAAAAAGGAGGGGAAGGAGGCCCAGTTGCTCTCCAATTTTTTGGGTACTTAAAAAGGCAACTAGAACTCTTAGTTTTTACGAACGTTTTCATTAGTAAAAGGTATACGTAAATTACGAATTAGCTTACGTAACAAACGTCTATGTTCGTATGTTTTTATTACGTATATGAGAAGGTTCGCCCACTCGTCAATACCTCGTCAATAACTCTTTGCATTAAAGCTTAAATTTTGTCCCCTGAATCACAAAGGCCGTCGAATAAATAGTTGAAATTACTAAAAATCCTTTAGCGTAAAGAGTGGGGTATTAGGAAGAAGTGAACCCCTTATATGCGTAATATTTTCTGTTCGTTTTAAGTGTTAATGCTACTCCATACTTCCAGTTGAAAAATTTTTTTTCATATTTATTTTCTCATTGTTTTTTTTTAAATAATGCTAGAAAATGCTGCGCCCCCTCTTCTCAACCTCCCCTTCCGACCAAAAAATCCCCCTGAAAACGTCTCTACACTTCCCAATAACCATTAATATATGCAAACACTGGTCAAAATTTGCAATTTGCAGCCCCTCCTGCGGGGACTATGGGGGATTAAGTCGTCCCCAAAGACATAGTTATACGGTTTTTTGACAATGTTGAGTAAAATGGCTATCTCAGAATTTTGATCCGACTACTTTGGGAAAAAATGAGCGTGGGAAGGGGCCTAGGTGCCTTCTGATTTTTTGGTCACTTAAAAAGGGCACTAGAACTTTTCATTTCCGCTCAAATAAGCCCTCTCGCAAAATTCTAGGACCACTGGGTCGATATGATCACCCCTGGGAAAAAGAAAAAAAAACAAAAAAAAACAAATAAACACGCATCCGTGATTTGTCTTCTGCCAAAAAAATACAAAATTCCACATTTTTGTAGATAGGATCTTGGAACTTGTACAATAGGGTTCTCTGATACCCTGAATCTGATGGTGTGATTTTCATTAAGATTCTATGACTTTTAGGGGGTGTTTCACCCTATTTTCTAAAATAGGGCAGATTTTCTCAGGCTCGTAACTTTTGATGGGTAAGACTAAACTTGATGAAACTTATATATTTAAAATCAGCATTAAAATGCGATTCTTTTGATGTAACTATTGGTATCAAAATTTCGTTTTTTAGAATTTTAGTTACTATTTAGCCGGGTCGCTCCTTACTACAGTTTGTTACCACGAACTGTTTGAACTTGCAATAATTTTATGGAGAGCGACGATCTAATTACCTGTTCCATATATATTATATTTACCTAATATATATATATATATATATATATATATATATATATATATATATATATATATATATATATATATATATATATATATATATATATATATATATATATATATATATACTGCTACTACTAACACTAACAACTCGCCCCTACACCAAGCCACCTGAGGCCAACACAGCTAAGCACCATACATATATATAATTACCAGGCTAAGCAAACATAAATAAAAAGTGATATTGGGCCCTATAGTGGTAAATTAATAATTTATTACTATCAGGTTTTAGCTACTTCAACATAACTACATAACTACACATATTCAATATGTGTTGGGCATTCAAGTATAACTCACGGTTTGAACGAAGTACTGTAGTAGTTGTTGAAGTGGTCTAGAAAGTTGATTTCCTTTCATAGAATAAGTGAACGAAACCAACCTGCTTTTCAGGTGCATCACCCTCAGCTTCACAGTATTGGTAATGACAAATCGGTGTTTCAATTCTTTACTATTCTCTCAAATTCCATCCGAAATGGACATTTTTTTAGACTTTGGGAGCCTGGTTCTGAATTTGACAGTCTTTAGACTCAGGTTTACTTATTGTCTTTAAATTGTTTCAAAGTTCTTGACGTAAATATATCAAAACTTCCTTTAAGTCCCATTTGTGCTTATATATCAAACATAGGATGAAATACTCAAAAAGGCAGAAATTTCAAAAAAATAAAGTTTAACTCTCTATATAGACCAACTATATGCAGAACGAAGGCACTTTTTCATGCGGACATTACCCAATCAAGATATCTACGATAGTTCGATCAAGTGTTGCTATTTCCAGTCAGATATCCAGCGTCAATTGGGGAGCAGGGGAATTGTCCCTACCCTCAAGATCTTTTTCTCCTCTAAATTTTGAAAAATTTTATAATAATTATTAAAAATTTTTTCGCTATTTCCACTGAAAAATTTCTTTGGTACTTAGTTGAGGTCACTACAGACACCATATCCAGGATGTAAATAAGTACTACAAGATTCTACATTAAGGGAAGAAGGTGGGTGGTAGACAAAAGACACTAGCTCTTGGCAACAAAAGCTCACCTAGACCCTCCAGGCAGCTTCAAAAAGTATGGTTGCCACCCCAACACCTATTGGTACTTTAGCCTCTCACGCAAGATATGGTAAAATAGAGAAAGATTTTCCGTCACTTCGTCCCAAATGTTTTCAGATTGACCTGCTATATGTGGGTACAAGGTTTTCCTTTTCTAGGGAAGACTGGAGCTCAGTAACTGTAACTGTGTCCTGTCCTGTGTGTGTCAGTAACTGTGTCCTGATATGCAAAAACTGAATGTTTTTAGATTCTGTGTCAATTGACAGCCAAGCAGCACTGGGAGGGCTTCTGGACTCTAAACTACCCCCTCCCTTCTAAATTTCGGCACAGCAACTCAGAATCAGGAATATTAAGCCCAAAAAATATAAATGGGGGATAGAGGAGCCACACAGCACATCTTGCTGTTATTAGCTTTTGGCTGTTATTAGCTACAGGTGTGTTACATGATAGGACTTCTTAAGCCTTGGATATGTGGTTAAAAATCGGTTTGAAGATAATAAGATTTTGAGTACTTCTGGGAACGAGCAAAACATATGAAAAATACTAAAACTTCGCAACTGAGTGCCAATTAAGATGCAGGAAAACAGATTATACTAACTAACAAAACTTAATAAGTCGAATCGAAGGATCGAATAAGTCGAACTGAAAAACTAAATTTCAAATTGAAAAATATGTCATATAGCACCTTTGGAAGCATCGCATCTATGCTTCTTTAATTGGATGTGTGGGGAAATGGTCGGCATAGGGTGGGGGTTAGTTACCCTTCTATCACTTTCCACTATTAAAAGGGGTATTGGCCCTTTCAATTTTCAATCGAATGAGTTGTTTTTGAAGTTTCTACTACAACAAATTGCCATCTCAGGATTAAAATCAGATCCATTTTGGTAAAAAAGAGGTGTGGCGGGATATCTACCTTCAGATCCTTTTGAATCTTAAAAAGAGCCCTAAAACCCTCCAAACTGACCCTCCTGTGTCCCCTCCAAAGATTATACGACCATACTTTCTATATATACCTTATATAACCCCAAGGCACAACTTCCAACCCTTTTCCTGAGGGCTGTGGGGAGTTGCCATCCTCAAAGACATAATTTCCAAGCCTTTCAATTACTTTGAACAAAATGGGTACCTCAAAATTTTTATTGGATGTTTTTGGAAATTTTTTGCGTGGGAGGGTGGTTAGTTGCCCGCTAATCAGTTTTGACTATTAAAAAGGATATTGGCTCTTTCAAATGTTTTCGAAGTTTATTCGACAACAAATGACCATCTAAAAAATTTTATCAGGCGGAATTTGGGAAAAGACGAGGTTGGGGAAGGGGAGGGTATCCACCCTTTGATCACACTGAATCTTAAAAACCCTTTTTAACAAGAACTCCTTTTTTACTAGAACTCCTGATTACCAATCAAATGAGTACCCTCGAAAGTTTATATGATCACCCTTTCAATACATATCTTATATGCCCCCAGGACACAACGTACAATCCTTGCCCTGAGGGCTCCGAGAGAGTTTTCATCATCAAAGATATAGTTTCCGGACCTTTAAATTACGTTGAACAAAATAGCTGTATAAAAATTTGGATTAGATGGGTTTGAGAAAATGATGAGTGTGGGGAGGGGGTTAGCTGCCCTCTAATTACTTTCAACTGTGAAAAAAGCACTAACCCTTTCAATTTACAATCAAAGGAGCGCTTTTTGAAGTTCTAAGTCAACAAATGGCAATCTCAAAATTTCTACCAGATGCATTTCGGGAAAATATGAGGTATGGAGGGAGTGTTTATACACTTCGATCACTCTGAATCTTACAAAGGGCACTAGAACTTTTAATTACCACTCCAATGACACCCCCCCCCCCGAAGTTTATAAGATCACCCTTTCTATATAAGCCTTAAACGACCCCACAGCATAATTACAACCCTTGCCCTGAGGGCTGTGGGGGTTGTCATCTTTAAAGACATAATTTCTGGATCTTTCAACTATGTTGAACGAAACGGCAATCTCAAAATATTGATTTGATGTGTTTGGGGAAATGGTGGGCGTGGGAGGGGGTTAGTTGCCCTCCAATCACTTGCAACCGTCAGAAAGGGCACTAGCCCTCTCAATTTCAAATCGAATGAGCCCTTCTCGAAGTTTCTACAACAACTCCTTCGATACCAAGTGCCCTGGTCTCAACAAAAGAAAAATAAATAAATAAATAAATAATACATTGTGCCCACATTGCTCTTAACTAAAGAAGGGCTATTGCGCTGTCCATGATAGTTCCTGAATTTTTATATCCTTTTACAACTTAAAAAGAACCTCCTTAAATAATTGTTATCCCCCACAATTCATTCTTTGCTTTTTGATTTAGAATTGCTTTGTCTGCACAGTTATCGGAGTTGGTTTATTCTTAATTGAGATATTTGTTTGTTGGATTCTTTTTTAACACTCGTGTTGTTGTCAAAAGTGAAAAAAAACTCAATCTCTTTAAATAAGCAATTTTCCTCTGCAATTTGTCTCTTGCTTTCTAAATTTGTATTTTCAGCCTGAATAGCGTCTTTAGTAATTAGAGTTTGTCTATTTATGACTAAAGAAAAAAAAATTCAACTGAAAGAAAGGAGCGACATTAAAACTTAAAACGAACAGAAATTATTACGTATATATGAAGGGGATTCCCCCCTCTTCAACACCTCACTCTTTACGCCAATTTTTTAAAGTACTTTTAAAAAAGCTTCTTGTTGTTCTAATTAAACTACCCTTGTGTTTCAAATCTAAGTTTTAACGTTGCTCCTTACTTTCAGGTGTAAAAATTGGTTTTTTTTATTAATTTATGAAATTTCCTTCCCCACACCCAAAAATGTATACACACTTCCCAACAACAAACACTATGCGTAAACAATGGGCTAATTTGTAACTTAAATACCTTTCTCCTGGGCTGTAGGGGAGGGGGTCATGTCATGTGCAAAAGCATAATTATTGGGCCTTTTAACTATGTTAACAAAATGGTTATCCCAAAATTTTAATCGGATGATTTCGAGAAAAAATGTACGAGGAGGTACCCTAGCTACACTCCAATATTTTCGGTCACTTACAAAGGGCACTAGAAGTTTTAATTTCTGTTCAAATGAGTCATGTGACGACATTCTAGGA
Source organism: Artemia franciscana (assembly GCF_032884065.1). Classification (NCBI taxonomy): domain Eukaryota; kingdom Metazoa; phylum Arthropoda; class Branchiopoda; order Anostraca; family Artemiidae; genus Artemia; species Artemia franciscana. The sequence continues at coordinate 1,468,330 of NW_027062649.1, read as the reverse complement.
CCGCTGGATCGATACGATCACTCCTGAAAAAAAGCACACATCCATGATGTTTGCTTTGACAAAAAAAAATACAAAATTCGACATTTTTGCAGATAGGAGCTCGAAACCTCTGCAGTAGGGTCTTATGATACGCTGAATCTGATGCTGCAACTTTCGTTAAGATTCTATGACTTTTAGGGGATGTTTCCCCTTTTTTCGATTTCAGGCAAATTTTCTCAGGCTCGTTTTATTCAATGGGTAAAACTAAACTTTTTGAAACATATATATTTGAAATCAGCACAATAAGCCAATCCTTTTGATACATCTATTGATATCAAAATTCGGTTTTTTAAAGTTTCAGTTACTATTGAGTCGGATCGCTTCTTACTTGTAGTTTGTAACCACGAATTGTTTGATGAGTACTTTATTTCCTGTGTTCCTTTCAATGTAAGAAGAACCTCCTTAAATAAGTGTCCTCCGTCCACACTTCATTATTTGCTTTCTACATTAGACTTTTGTTGTCATCCTTGACAATATCTACAGTAATCAGAGTAAGTCTATTTATTTATATAGATAGTAATCTGAGTAAATCTGTTTATGATATAGAAAGCAAAATTGCTTTCTTTATTAGAATGTTGTTGTCAGCCTTGGTAATATCTACTGTAATCAGAGTAAGTCTATTGATGGCAGTTCAGCAGTTTTTGTCTCCTTTTTAAAGTTTAAAGAAAAAAACTTTTTAGACAAGTACCCTCCCTCCACAATTTTTTTGTGATCTATATTACATTTTCTTTTCAGGTTTCATATAAATATAGCCTGGACTTTGTCCACAGTTATTGGAGTTGGTCTATTCTTAATTGAGCTGTTATTTATTTGTTGGATGCAATTTCTCAAAACATCACCAGTAGCTTCTTGGATAGCAACATCGATTCTAGTGCCATCTATAATGTTGTTCATTTTATTTGTTATATGCTTCTATAGGAAGTTGGTCAAAGCGAAAACTAGTTCAACAATTCAAGACTTGGATCATGTAGAAGTAGTAGCGGCTAGTTTTAGGAGAGCAAGTATACAATCAGGACAGTATCGACCAAATGGATACACGCTAGGAGAACTACCAATTAAAAGCCGTAGAAGCTTTAGTTCAGAGTACTCGATTCCACGCATTAATCGATCATCGTCGATAACAGCCTAACATTTAATAATGAACTAATTTTGATGACCAGAAGCTACAATTTAACTTCAAACGGAGATACATTTGAGCCTTTTCACTGATGAAAACTAAAACAAATTTAAGAAATTGTGTATTCCTTCAGAAAAGCTGACATGGTGACTAGGATTTGAATTTTCAAGCATGCAGTCTATTGAAATAAGTATTTGTACTTATATCAACCGTATCTAGATCAGAGGCGTCAAATATAACAGAGGGTTGGATATCCAATCTGTTTGACCATTAAAAGCCAAATGTTAATTATATTCAAGAGTTTACTTTACTGGTGAAAAAAAAGAAAGGTTACTTGTAAGAAAAAAATTTACCACTCGAAAACTTAAACTCTTTTAACATATTTAGTATTTCTCACAATAAAACCAATCAGGTTCAAAACAATATAAAAATTGTCTTTATATGAATTAAATTTCCTTGGCAGACTATAACTGCTACTCAGCATTACCTAATCTGGCTTTAAACATTCAGGGTTATTTTTCTCTCAGAAATAAGGAACAATGCTATAAATATGTCACAAGGAAGTACACTTTTTAACACAGAAGTATAAAACATATTCTCTCAGTTTATCTTGGGATTTACAAATTGGATACGATGAAACTTCATATCCATTGTAGATTAAGAAAAAAGAAGAAAAATATCTGGTGTAACCAGCCAGTCACTATAATTTGTTGTTTCTTAATCCCTCCCCTACCAAATATCTCCGGTCTAGACTACATCTTAGTTCTGATTAAACACACAATGTGCCATTAAAAAATCCCTTAAAAGTTGGTATCAGTGGCGTCAAAAATTTAGGAGAGGGGAACATGTATTTTTAATAAATCAAGGAGGGCCGACTTGTCATTTTTTTAAATGAAAATACACAAGAAAAGGAATTGTTCAATGAAAATAATCCAAAAAAATGTATTTTTCAAAATCTTTGGGATACATGCCTCCCTCCCCCAAATGACACCACTGGTTGGTTTACTTTATGCTTCGTTTTTAGGAGTATGCATTTTTGTTCAATTATGAACTTTTTTAAGTAGTTGCTTGTTGTCGTTTGTATTTCATTTTTATATTAACCTAATGAAATAAAAATTTGCTTAGTAGCCTAAAGATTTAAACACAATTATTTTTAGGTTTTACCAGATTAACTGTTTTACTTTATATTTCGTTTTTAAGAGTATCAGCTTTTTGTTCAATTATGAACTTTTTTAAGCAGTTGCTTATTGTCGTTTGTATTTCATTTTTACATTAACCTGATGAAATAAGATTTGCTTAGTCACCTAAAAATTTAAACACAATTATTTTTAGGCTTCACCAATTAATGCAAATATAGTTAAACTACAACAATTTTTTTTTGTCTTTTAACTTTAAGAATATTTTTGAAGAAAATTGGAATAAGTCTGCACTAAAATACGTGTGAGCGCAAAAGCTCCAAACAGTCTGGATAATTTTCCCACTATCATAGAAATAACAAGAGCCAAGAGCTCATATGGCGAAAGTTCTACATGTACTATTTCTCTGCCTTGGAGCAATTCTATATACTTCAAAAAGCACGATAACAGACATATACATAACCTACTTTCCAAAAAAAAAATGATTCATAAAAACAAACTTTTTACTTTTTTTTTTTTTTTAATGAGCGATAAACAAAAATAAACCAATAAATATAGAAAAAAATTATAAATAAAAAAAGAGCAAGATGAATAACTTGCCTTGTTAAATAGATTTCTATATCTCAGAAACATACCTTTATTTTGGCTGCCAAAAAGATCGGTCTCAGGAAACACAAGTCGAGTTTCAATTCGGTCAAAATAACTGGTCAATTAACTTCCCGCTTAACTGTCATATTAAAATATATTACATGGTTAAGGATACTATCATTTGTTGCCATTCCATCTTCTAATTAAAAAAAGAAACAATCATAAAAATAAAAAATATGATTATAATTTTACCCGTTCCATAGATAGTGCGGATGCATTATTTTGACTCCCTTTACGCAAATAGTGTCTTACGAATTAGTTCAACATCCCCCAAAAATCTCCTGAAAGTTTCGACTTAGCAATCCCAAGACATAGCAGATAAATATTTTGACAACCAGGATTTATATAGCGTCTTTAAATCTAGTTCAAAATCCTTTCATCATTCTGCGAATCTTTTAACTTAACATCCAGTTAAGGGTATCTGCAATACCCCAGTCATTCCTGGGGTATTGCAGTTGCACCACTTTGATCAGCTGAATGCATATAGTGTTTTTTATTGCTTCAGCATTCTCTTGAAAATTGATTGGAAATTCATTTTAAAACCCTTAGACGTTCCTAAGACATAGTGGCTAAGTCCTTTTGACAACCTGGCAGCATAGACTATCTGTTGATTTATCTTGATACTAAACAATGCATGACCTAACCTACGTCTTGCTTATAGTGAAGTAGTGAAGTTATAATGAGTAGGCCATCTTTTGACTTGCTTCTATCTACCTCTCAAAGTCAAAATTTTAAGTAAACTCATCCCCTCCTTTTTTCCAATATTCCCTTATAGTTTCACCTCAATCCATTGAGCCTAAGCTTTTCTTGCAATGCTGTGAATAATCCGAAAAATCAGACATACATAAATACATTTTATTTATGTTTTAACTCGGGTAAGCATGTCATTTCAAGAGTAAAATCCTGGGAAAGACTGCTTATCCTTGCATCACGAACAATCCATAAAAGCTCGCACGAAATATAACAATTAGGATGAAATTGTTGGTCCATAGCCCCTTGACAACCTTCCCTCCCTCTCCCCCTCCCAAAAAAATATATACTTTTCTAAAAGAGAACAACCTCTTAATTTTCCTTTAATCCAAAATCTAGGATCAAAAGTACCCTTTCCATTATAAAATTTATTCCTAAGCAATGGACAGATTGTATCACTTTCATCCCTTAAATGTCTTTGGGTTTAAGGGTGTGGAATATGGCTAGCAAAAATCAGGCGTGGAAGGGAGGCTGGCTGCGGTCCTATCAGCTTTGGCTATTAAATGGGTGCAAAAGCTCTTAATTTCAAATCGATTGAGCCCCCCACCCCTCCCCAAAACTTTCTACAGCTACTTGTTTCATACAAAACAAACTGGGGAAAAGGAAAAACAGAAACAAATAAACAAGAAATGGAATCCCTGTCACTCTTTACTTAATTAGCGTAGCGATACCTATGATAAAAGTGGTACCTATAATAATATACCTATAATAATAATATAATATAATATAATATAATAATATAATAAGTTTGACTCTTTCTCTTAACTCTACATTTTAAAACAGTAAAAAACTTTAGCCTAAAGAGCGGGGCGTTGAGAAGGAAAAGCCCCTTTCATATACAAAGAATTTCTGTTCGTATTAAGTTTGTCGCTCCTTACTTTCATTTAAAAAACTTGTTTTTTTTTATTTAATTTCTGAACGTTTTCGAATCAATGCATGTTTTGATTTTGGCTCTCCGCAGAGGAATAATTAAAACGAAATTTGTATATTTATTCTTTTGGCTAAATGGCTTTCTCATAATTTTGATCGAATGGTTTTGAGAAAAAAAAAGCGGGGGAGGAAGCCTAGTTGCCCTCCGATTTTCGGTTAATTAAAAAGGCAACTAGAACTTTTAATTTTTTTACGAATCTTTTTATAAGTAAAAGATATACGTAACTACGTAAAGAACTTTTGCATTCTTATGTTTTTATTACATATATGAGGGGGTTTGCCCCCTCGTCAGTACCTCGCTCTTTACACTAAAGCTTAAATTTTGTCCCAATTCATTAAGAATGACCCCTGAATAACAAAAGCCGCAGAGTAAATAGTTAAAATTACTAAAAATATTTTGGCGTAAAGAGCGAGGTATTAGGAAGAGGTGAGCCCCTCATATGGGTAATAATTTCTGTTCGTTTTAAGTTTTAATGCTGCTGCTTACTTCCAGCTGAAAAAAAAAAAACTTTTTCATTGTTTTTTTAAGTAATGCTAGTAAATCCTGCGCTCCCTTCATGGAAATTTTCTTCCCCCATGACAAATTCCTCGATGGAAAGTTCCCCCAGAATAATCCCCTCTTCTCAACCCTTGCCTCCAACCAAAAAAATCCTCCTGAAAACGCCTGTACACTTCCCAATAACCATTACTATATGTAAGCATTGGTCAAAGTTTTGAACTTGTAAACCCTCCCACGGGGACTGTGAGGGAGTAAGTCGTCCCCAAAGACATAGTTATAAGGTTTTTCGACTACGCTGAATAAAATGGCTATCTCAGAATTTTGATCCGTTGACTTTGGGAAAATAATTAGCGTGGGAGGGGGCCTAGGTGCCCTCCAATTTTTTTGGTCACTTAAAAAGGGCACTAGAACTTTTCATTTCCGTTAGAATGAGCCCTCTCGCAACATTCTAGGACAACTGGGTCGATACGATCACCCCTGGGAAAAAAAAAACAAATAAACACGCATCCGTGATCTGCTTTCTGGCAAAAAATATAAAATTCCGCATTTTTGTAGATAGGAGCTTGAAACTTCTACAGTAGGGTTCTCTGATACACTGAATCTGATGGTGTGATTTTCGTTAAGATTCTATAACTATTAGGGGGTGTTTCCCCCTATTTTCTAAAATAACGCAAATTTTCTCAGGCTCGTAACTTTTGATGGGTAAGTTGATGTCATCAAGTTGTCATCAACTTGATGTCATCAAGTTGTCAACTAAACTTGATGAAAGCTATATATTTAAAATCAGCATTAAAATGCGATTCTTTTGATGTAGCTATTGGTACCAAAATTCCATTTTTTAGACTTTTGGTTACTATTGAGCCGGGTCGCTCCTTACTACAGTTCGTTACCACGAACTGTTTGATAATTTTGAAAACTTTTTAAGTAATCTTTCTCTGGAAAGGTGAAAGTCATGATTGAAGTGAAATCTTGCTCTTTGTTGAATAAAACAAAAATCACTTGCACTTACCAAGGAAAAGTTTATCTTTCAATAAAGTTTTTTTCTCCTTTTATCTTTAATCAGATGATTCGAAGCCTTGAAATGTAGACCTCGTTCGAACTTTTTCCTTTAAAAGTGCCTAAATGAAGATTGAATTTCATTGAGGGTGGCAAAATCCTTTTCTTCTTACATTGATGAAGAAAATCTTGTTAATTTATATGAGGTTAATAAAAAACATTAATAAAAACAAATGAAATTTATACCCAATAAATTAATTACATAGCTTACTACCCTTTTTTTCAATGCAACAGCGGAAGGAAATCTCTTTGACCTTTTCGGTTCCGGTTCATTAGATTAATCTGACATATCAGGTGAACAGAGGTCAAAGCTCTTAGGTGAAACGAGATTTCCTTTATTTGACCTCAGTAAATTACCATAAATTGAATTCAATCCAGATTCACTAGTAAAGACGGTTGGAGCAGAGAAGACGTTAAAAGTAGGATAGCCAAGATTCAGGGTGTTTTTTCACAGTGAAAAAGTTTGTAAGAATAGGAAGATAAGTCTGCAAACCAAGATTAGAATATTAGAAGCTACAGTTATGACGGTGGTCAAAAATGGCTCTGAAGAATCGACGCTTCGAAAATCGAATGAAGATTTTCTAGATGTTTTCCAGAGAAATTGCCTACGGATTGTTCTGGGTACCCAGCTGACTGGTCGTATTTCAAACAGTAGGCTGAACAAAAAATGTAGTTCAATCCCGCTTTCTAGGGCTACGACGAAAGAAAGGTTGGGATGGTTACGGCACGTTGTGCGGATGAAGTATGATAGGTTGCCAAAGAATGTCCTTTTTGGCCCACCGTTTAGGGCTAAACGGAAAGCAGGTCATCATCGTCTTGGTTGGGAGGACGTCATAAAGAAAGACTGAAGTGAAATGAGTACTTCCTGAGAGGCTTAGAACAGATTGAGATGGAGGAGGAGCGTAAGTAGTTGTGTTGGCATTAGGCAGCTTGGTGATGTGTAAGTTTTTAGTAGTGGTACTATAATTACTTATAGGAAATTCGGCAAAGGGATTCAGAAAAGACATGAAATAATTATCCTTTTATTCTGAAATACTAGTCAGAATTGATCTTCGATACAGACATAATTTTTTGTTTTCTGTGAGATATTGACTTTCACTGAAAGTAAGGAGCAACATTAAAACTTAAAAAGAACAAAAAGATTTCCTTATATTAAGGAGTTACCCCGTCCTCAATGTCTTGTTCTTTACACAAAGCTTTTAGTTCGTCTAAAAAAAATTCCTAAAGGTTTCTTGAAATGCTTATGAGGGTGGTTGCGGAAATTATCTGGCCCGAACCCCAAAAAGGAAATCAGGCATCAATTAGCACGATACAAAACTACTGGCAAACATAGGACATATCTTAAACGGATGCAGTCAACACATCCACTAAATCAAAGCTAGAAGCTATCGTTAGGAAGACTGGATGAGAAACTGAAGGTATTACAGCTCAGATTTTCTTAATTTTACAGCTCTAATATTAGAACTTTTTTTTTAAATTCCTAGTCAAAATTTGTTCTTATTCCTTTACTACAAAATTTCTAAAATTCCAAACTCTCATAAATTTAATTAAAATGAACATATTATAAAATAGCTAAATTCATACGTAATCGTCAATGATAAATTCCAAAATGAACTAACAAGCCAAAGATAAATCCTCTTCTTAGAGGAAGACAAGTTCTGGTCTTGGAGCTGCATAGTATAACATAGCTGACTAGAAAGTGATGGCTCGTTGCCCCTCTTTATCTGATGACCACTTGTCCAATCTAAAATAAATAAAAAAACAAAAAAGTTAAACTATCCCTGGGGCATTTTTTATGTTAAACTCGACATTTTAAGTTGGTGATGGAATGATAACTATTCTTCAACTTCAATAATCAGGCATTTGAGCTCTTAAATTTTTTTTAACAGATTTTTTTCAGTAAAGAACCAACATTTTGAATTTGGTAATAGAATGATAACTATTCTGATGCTAAAACGACCAGGCAGCTTTAGCTTCCACACTTTCTTAAATATATTTTTACACTAAACAGTCAAAATTTTGAATTTGGTAATTGAATGATAACTATGGTGATACTGAAACGGCCAGGCAGTTTAAGCTATTACACTTTCTTGAGAAGTTTTTTTTTGTTAAACGGTCAAAGTTTTTACTTTCGTAATTGAATGATATTTATGCTTATACTGAAATGATCAGACAGTCTAAGCTACTGCACTTTCTTGAATAGATTTTTTTTTACCGTCAACATTATGAATTCGGTAATTGAATGATAACTATGCTGATACTGAAACGAAGAGGCAGCTTAAGCTCCAATCCCTTCCTGAACAGATTTTTTTCGTCAAAACGTCAAAATTTGAATTTGGTAATTGAATGATAACTATACTGATAGCGAAACGATCGGGCAGTTTAAGCTCGTATACTTCGTTGAATAGATTGTTTGGTTAAGCCGTCAACATTTTAAATTTGGTAATAGAATGATAACTATACTGATACTGAAACGACGAGGCACCTTCAGCTCCTATACTTTCTTGAATATATTTTTTGCGCGTAACGGTCCAAATTTTGAATTTATTAATTGAATAATAACTATGATGATACTAAACGACCAGGCAGCTTAAGCTCCAACACTTTCTTGAATAGATTTTTTTTTGTTCAACCGTCAATATTCTGAATTTGGTAATAGAATGATAACTATACTGATACTGAAACGACCAGGCAGCTTAAGCTCCAATCCCTTCCTGAACAGATTTTTTTCGTTAAAACGTCAAAATTTGAATTTGGTAATTGAATGATAACTATACTGATAGTGAAACGATCGGGCAGTTTAAGCTCCTATACTTCGTTGAATAGAATGTTTGGTTAAGCCGTCAACATTTTGAATTTGGTAATAGAATGATAACTATACTGATACTGAAATGACGAGGCACCTTCAGCTCCTATACTTTCTTGAATATATTTTTTGCGCGTAACGGTCCAAATTTTGAATTTATTAATTGAATAATAACTATGATGATACTAAACGACCAGGCAGCTTAAGCTCCAACACTTTCTTGAATAGATTTTTTTTGTTCAACCGTCAATATTCTGAATTTGGTAATAGAATGATAACTATGCTGATACTGAAACGAAGAGGCACCTTAAGCTCCAATCCCTTCCTGAACAGATTTTTTTCGTTAAAACGTCAAAATTTGAATTTGGTAATTGAATGATAACTATACTTATACTGAAACGATCGGGCAGTTTAAGCTCCTATACTTCGTTGAATAGAATGTTTGGTTAAGCCGTCAACATTTTGAATTTGGTAATAGAATGATAACTATACTGATACTGAAACGACGAGGCACCTTCAGCTCCTACACTTTCTAGAATAGATTCTATTTCGTTCAACCGTCAACATTTTGTATTTGGTAATTCAATGATAACTATGATTATATTGAAACGATCAGGCAGTTCATGCTTCTACATTTTCTCAAATGGATTTCTTCGTTACACTGTCAACATTTTGAAATTGGTAAATGAATGATAACTATGCTGATGCTGAAACGGCCAGGCAACTTCAGCTCATACACTTTCTTGAGTATATTTTGTACGTCAAACAGTCAAAATTTTGAATTTGGCAATTAACTGAGAACTATGCTGATATTGAAATGATCAGGTAGTTCATGCTCCTAAATTTTCTTGAATGGATCTCTTTTTGAATAAATTTCTTCCCTACACTATCAACATTTTGGATTTGGCAATTGAATGATAACTATGCTTATAGTGAAATGGTCAGACATTATAAGTTCCTTAATTGAATAATGACTTAATTGAACAATCTTTTTTTAACTAAGCAGTTATTTGAATTTGGTAATTGAATAATAACTATACTGCTAAAGGAACCATCAGGCGGTTTAAATCTTTAAATCATGATTTTAATTATAATTTAATTAAATTTAATTAATTACATTTTTTACTAATATTAATTTACATTTATTTTAATTTAATTTAGTTAAATTAATAATTTAAATTAATTTACGAGTGAAATCATCTGTCAGAGCAAAAAATTTCTCAAGTTTGCATATTTTGTGGTTAGAAAAGCTTCCTGGAAAATTTTTCTTGGAAAGCTTCCTGGAAAAATAAAATAATTTTCCTAGTAAATCTTCCTGAAAACCAAACTAACAAACGAACTGAAAAATAAATGCGTAAAGACTCAACACACACTCAAAACTCAACAAGACATAAAAGACAATGTTAAGAAGTATCAAATAAATGGCGCTGAAGCAAAGCATAGAAAACATAAACAATAAAGAAAAAAAAACATAAATAAATATCAACATTGAGCAATTTAAAAAACTAACCAATTAAGCATTAAACAAACAGTGCCCGACCATACATGAGGCTATGACACAAAAGGAGGAAAATCTACAGTCCTTTTATCAATAGCCAAGGTTAGAGAAATTAAATGGAAATTGTATATCAGATCGCTGTTTCTGACCCAGGGAGGATAACTAAGAAAAAATTTTGCAAAATGAAAATATGTCTGCTCAAGTAAAGGTGTTTCCCCGTATACAGTACTCTTTATGTAGTACTTGTATATAGTGCTTTTATACAGTACTATTTAAAAACCAATTAGGTAGTTTTTGTCCTGGTACACAGTACTTGAGATTTAAGCACAAATTAGGATGTATATCTGATGCTTAATACTTCAGTGAGAACTAAATACATGTAACACTAACAGCTCGCTGCTACACCAAGGCCCATAGGGTCAACATAGCTGAGTATACTCCTCCGCTCCCATCTATTCAAAGCTTCACTCGTCTCCCCCTCCTATTAAGGGCAAGTTCTTCCTTGTGACCTCTTTCCTCCCTATCCGGGAGACAGCCTGCTTTTCGTTTGGCCCATATATATGGCTAAAAAACCCAACCTTTAGCAACCTGTCAGGTTCCCATAGTAGTGTTTTCAAAATCATTATCATGCTTATGTTGATTTGGCAGATCTAGAGAGTTCTCTAAGGAATATACAATACGACCTTGAAATCATGGCAATCCGGGAGGAAGGGGGTGTGGTTGTTACTGGACTCTAAAGCACCAGTATATAAGTCCCTAGATGCTTTAATTGAAAAAAAAACTTGAGCACTTGTTACAACCCTTGCAGATAATACGATCTACGTCAAGGTTGATAATTATGGTCCTTTCAAAATTACGATTTTTTTTTCATTTATTTAGCAGAGTTGAATAAATATCAAAAAAATGTTCGCAATGCTACAATAATGGCGATCTCGTACCTGGGGACGGGTGCCAGGTTGGGACTCAACTCCCTTCCAAAAAATAATTAACCATTCAAAACTACAAATTTCCCGCTTACGTGATGGTTAAGAAAAACCAACAACAGACCTTTCCATAGCCCCCTCCTCTTCATATCAAGCAAGAACCGTATGTACCAGCATTCTACCATGTACGATCATTCATGACATTATATAAGCAACATTGAACATACAAGAATACAACAAAAACATAGTCTACATAAATGCAAACGCTCACACAGACATGCCCACTCAAGCGCTCAAATTCGCAAAAACACCCCACAGAAAATTAAACAATTCTCACCAAAGAAGACTTTTTAGCTTCCCTCTCTAGAATATTTCTTGTTTGGTCTTTGTTGAACTTGACCACAGCAGCTAGGACTTTCGCTAATACCTGAAAAAAGATCCATTTACTTGCTTGTTCAAATACTATTGAATAAAATTTTTTATTTTTTTTTTAAACTGAAAGTAAGGAGCGACATTACAACTTAAAACAAACAGAAATTATTCCGTATATGAAAAGGGTTGTTCCCTCCTCAACGCCCCGCTCTTTACGCTAAAGTTTGACTCTTTCTCTCAACCCTACTTTTTAAAACAGTAAAAACCTAAGAGCGTGGGACTAAAATTAGCGTGGGAGGGGGCCTAGGTGCCTTCCAATATTTTGGTCACTTAAAAGGGGCACTAGAACTTTTAATTTCCGTTAGAATGAGCCCTCTCGCGACATTCTAGGACCACTGAGTCGATACGATCATCCCTGGGGAAAAAAACAAACAAAAAAACAAATAAACAAGCATCCATGATCTATCTTGTGGCAGCTAATACAAAATTCCACATTTTTGTAGATAGGAGCTTGAAACTTCTAGTGTAGTGTTCTCTGATACGCTTCTATGGCTAAGATTCTATGGCTTTTAAGGGGTGTTTCCCCCTATTTTCTAAAATAAGGCAAATTTTCTCAGGCTCGTAACTTTTGATGGGTAAGTTTAAACTTGATGAAACTTATATATTTAAAATCAGCATTAAAATGCGATTCTTTTGATGTAACTACTGTTATAAAATTCCGTTTTTTAGAGTCTCTGTTATTATTGAGCCGGGTCGCTCCTTACTAAAGTTCGTTACCACGAACTGTTTGATTGGTAAATTATAAGAGTGGAGACTGGCGTTGGTGTCGGAAAAAATCAATAACGCTATCTAGCGTTTGGCACTTCTTGACGATTTTTAGTGTAACAATAAGGCAAAATTAATGTAATTAGTACAATTTCCATAATTAGTTTAGTAATAAGTGTCTGAAAATAAGTTTCCGTGGTTTTTCTGTCAGTTTCTGAAAAACAAAATAAAATTGAGAAGTTTGAGAAAATACAAGAAACACATGATAGCGATGGCTATTTTTTTCAGTTTAGTACCAATTTTCCCTTTTACAGGTTGCCTATATTAGTTGTGCGTGGTCAAGGAATATAAAGGGCAAATTTTCTTTGTAAAGGGCAAAATTTACAGGGAAATATAAGTAAAGCATGAAGGGCAAAAACCCTAATCAAGGGATAGGCGTACACAGTTCCCACATAGACCATTCAAAAGAGCATAAAACTATGCCGAACTGGAGAATATCTCAAAATTTTGGTTTCTTACGGATTAGGACAATTTTGCACTCATGTCGAGATATTTTTTGTGAGGAAGTTTAATATCAATAATTAACAAAATTACTCTGGCTATCAACTGAACATATTTGATACAATTTAAGGTGTTTGTGAGATCTGATGGCTAAGACATGATGACACAGAGCCATTAAAAGAAACGTCTTCCCAACTAGCAGAGATCAGACAGTTCTTTGGTTTTTGGATGCTCACATGAAGTAGACGTTTTTTTGCTAAAATAGAAGTAGCCATACATCATGATATATATTTCGTGTAGTCAATTGGCTTCTTTAAAAGGTGACAATTTTTTACGTGGTTTAATAAGCATGCCCTGTTTCGTCTCGATGATAAATTCATTTCTCAATTTCAATGTCATTTATTTAAAAAAAAAAAGGAAAAAAAACGTAGAAAAAAAACAAATCACATCTCCTCCAAATGCGCGGGTAGCATCTACAACTTTCCGAAGAATTCTTTTTTTCAGGGGGGGGGGGGGGATGGTAAAGGGACTTAACTTTGAGGGAAGGAAGAAAACTATATTTCTCCAGTCTTCAATGACGACTGCGTATACATTTTGGACTGGTATAGTCAATTTATCACAAAAAGTATAAAATTATACCGCAAAATCATAATTTGTTTTACATACTGAATTCACCAATAGCAGAGAAGACAAGTTTAGTAGTCCTCAAAAAGTTTAAAAAGTTCACAAGAGAAAAATTAACTTACCATGGGTTCTTTACCCATCATGTAATCATACAAAATATTTTTAAGGTATTCCAATTCTACAGCTTCATCTAATGGCGTAGTTTTGAATCCCTTGGAATGTTTTTGAAAATTTTCAAGAAGACGCTGTAGTTCTCTCACTTCAAGCCTAAAATAATATTTCTATGTATAAATAATTATGTATATTCTACTAGGCAGGGGAGAAAGTCCAATAATCTCGGTAGGGGGGGGGGGTTGTCAGTGAAAAGCTTTCACACCTCACTCCGTCATCAAAACGTACATAGGTAAGCTCTTAAAGTACCAATGGGATTCAGACCATGGGATTTTCTGTAAATTATACCAACTAATTAAGTGCTATGCAAAAGATAGTCCTGACGAACAGTACTTTGGTAAGATAATTGCAAAGGATTTGCTGAGCCAGGAACGAGTTTTGACAACTCCAATGATGAATGACAATACATGTCTTTGTGAAACACCGACACAGATGCTACGAACTAACGACCCTGGTATTCACCTAACTTAGATCTGAAAATCTCAAAGCCAGCAAATAGGGTAGGGGGGGGGGGCAATCTATTTAGACCCCACTGAAATGGTCTTTATATCCCCGTTACAGAAGCCAGACATTTAATACTAACACTTAGTATTGGAGAAAAAAAAACAAAAACTATTGTGTCAGATTACACAATCTTTTACAGGGAAAGAGGGGATACCAAAAGCATCAAAAATTACATTTCTAAGGCCTTCATAATTAGGATAATCCAGAAAACAAAGTTGAAAAAGAACATAAATTATATTTTTTTTAAACTGCTTCTTTCCAACGAAAGCAAAGAGCAATGGAAAAGCTAAAACAGGCAAAAATAACCATTACATAAGAGGGAGCAGCGACTCCCACTACCCCTAACTATTAATGTCTGAATTTTTATTTCAATGCTTCGAGAATGCATACCCAAACACAAGAGCAATTTGATAAAGACGACTTTTTATCAAAGCACAACGAAAATAAAAGAGTATATCTAGTTGTATTTGCTTTAAGGTACATTTTCCCACTAACGAAAGCGATTTGGTTACTAGCCTGCAGCTATAATTTCCACAAATGGACAAGATACTCATAACATGGGACGCACTTATACCAGATCGATCCATTGACCAAGCCAGAATAATCATATTACTTTGAATTTCTCCTATAAAAAAATGTAAACTAGCTTAAAAAATTTTCCTTTTTGGACAATTTCTTAGTAAATTTGTAACTTATTTTAAATATTAAAAAACTCTGAATATCAGATATCAAAAATATAATTTGGTAGATGCGTAGAACTGAGTCCTAGCCTGGGGCGAGATAAGAAATATTCATCTTTACCTGAGAAAGTAAAATCGTTGGAGAGCAGCACAATAGGACCAAAACTTTCAAATTTTTGTGAGCACCAAAACTTTAAAAGTTTTGTTAATGCTTTGAAGGGCAATAAGTAAATTAGCCATTTAACTTGCCAACTGACGTATTCTAAAATGCGTTCAGAAAAAAGCCAGTCAAACTTAATTTTTTTTTTTTTCAATAAGTAGCCAACTTATTTGCAAGATTGTTTATGTTATTTTCAGGTTTTGATATCATCATTTATTTTCACTGGAATTTTTTTTTAATGAACATCCCGAAACTCCACTTACTCCACCTGAATTACCCTTATTAAAGATACTGTTTTAGTGATTCATTTTTTGTTTGTTCTGTATCAATGAGGATTGTTAATTTTTGTTTATATGTTTTGCCCAGTAGTCGAGCTTGTCTCTCCATTTGGGCAAGTGGAAGATTTTGATGAATATGAATTTTTGAATAAATGAATCTGTCAAAAGATAAAAGGGGAAGTGCAGAATGTAAAAGTTGTCCTGTATACTCTTCAAACGTAAATTTCAGTAAAGTTGGATAGAATTTTGTCAATGCAGTCTCCTCGGTCACGTCGACAACTTCCATGAAAATTTTTACCCTTTTCATTGAATTCCTCTTCACGTGTGCGCAACGACAAATCCTTAGCAATGGCAGTTCATAAATTGCGGTGAAAATTTAGGAGAATTAAAGAACTGTTTTTTGATGTTTTCTACGCATATAGTTCCTGTCCTGAGGTCTGATCTGACTAAATGCCAAGAAGTGACTGAAGCTATTACGAAATTAATCAATAGTTATGTACCCTAAATGCAATCCCTTTGAGGCGCAGTAATGTGTCCCATTTTGAAACAAATTTTTGTTACTGAAGAGTAATTATGCTCACATCATAGGTTGTAATCCAATACAATCTTCTGGATATTGTTGCATATCTGAAGTGTCCTTTCACCTATATAAAGTGAACTATGAGACAACAAAATTCGATTTTTCTTTCTTTTTTTGAGGAATATTTGTACAAATTCCGTTACATTTATATTAAATTCATCTGGCTCTATACTTCAGGGGTTAAATTGACCAATCAATGAGAGTTTCCAAGATCATTTTATCTATCATTCCTATTGCTTGCTAATATGTTCCAGACGAATAAAAGGCTACTGATGAAAACAGGAGAATCGCCAAACATACATATAAACATACGGAGGTTAATAAGTGAGAACGAGTAAAAGTGCAATCACGTGATGAAGCCGTTGGATTCATTTTATTTATTTTTATTTTACAAACAATTAAAATATAATTTTAATTTAATCGATATAATACAAATTAAATGATAATATTACTTTTTGTTATAAATTAAATTATTAATTTGTTCAGATTATTTGATAAATATTAACAAAAAATTAATATTTATATAAATTAAAATTAAATAAAAATATAAGTTTAACTTCAAATAATTTTTTTACATAGTTTTACACAAAAAAACTAAGAGTGGAAGAACTGACCGAAAACTTAAAACTTGCTGAAAAGCAGATTGAAGAAGATCTGGAGAAGCAACATACCTTGAATGAGGGGCAAAATTGAAACTCATATTCTGTAAGATGAGATGATTTTTTTCTATATTAAAAAAAAAAATTCAGAAAATTAAATTAACCTAAATCATGTCCAAAAAGCCAGCTTTTTCATGTTATGGAAAGTTAACCAGAAGACCATAATAGATAGGTCTAATTAACCACTTTAGTAGAAAGGTATTTTCCTTCTCAGCTTCAAGTTTAGTTCCCAGAGGCTACGATATGCGGGAAATCGCGATTCGAACAAAAAAAAAATGGGCAATAGCAAACATGATGTAGATAAATCGAAACTACCCTCAGCTCATAAGATAAGATAATATTTATTTGCAAAAGGCTATCACAAGCTCTAAAGAGCCGAATTCGCTTTATATGTCACTAAAAGCTAAGAAAAAAAAAAAAAAAAAAATAGTACATTAAGTCAAACACTTAAAATTAAAAGGGATTAAAAAAGCAAAATCATCAAAGATAAAGGGCAAATCAGTAGACTTAACAATTAAATTACAAAAACATTGCAGTAAATAAAAAAAAAGAATAAAAACGGCAATAGAGGAAAAGGGGAATTTGGCAATTAATCACGAATTATTATTAAGGTGCTCCAGAATAAAGGGTATAAAACTTTTGCGAAACCTTTCTGTAACAGCATGGATCGGAGAGTAAGTTGGGATTGCTAAGGAGGCTGACCGGGGGAGTCGGAGTCTAATGGGATTGTGAAAATCAGGGAGTAAGTCCTCAGTACGGGGATTGGAAATGACTGATCTAGCGAAAAGCAGGCAGATTTTTTCCCTCCTTTCTTTTAAGGTGGTAATGCTCGCAGCTTTAAGGAGGAAGGAGTATGGAATTTTGCCTTCTTTGTAAATGATCCTGAGCGAACGCTTTTGGACCGACTCGATTTTGTCACTAAGTTCACTTGAAAGTTGCGAATGCCAGACCGGACATGCATATTCCAATAACGGCCTGATAAAGGATAAGTAAACACGGAGGGAATGTATCTTAGGACAATTAAATTTGTTTAGTAGCTTAAAAATGGATAGTGAAACATTTGCTTGTTTAACAATGTTGGATACATGTGTTTCCCACTTAAGATCATTAGAAATTGTGACACCAAGAAGCTTAACATGTTTCACTAGCATTTCGCTTGGGATTGGATCGCAAAAAGCAGGAGTAGATTTCAAGAAGTTGATTGTCATTATCTGTGATTTAGTGGGATTTACTGTCATATTTAGATTCTTGGATTCATCCGAACATTGGGTTAGGATTTCAACGGGGTCACTTTTAATATTCCTATGACATACTTCAAGGATCGACAAGTCATCAACATATTTCCATCTTTGGGGGAATTCCTTGCCAATTTCGTTAATCATGACAAGAAATAATAGTGGTCCCAATAAGGTTCCTTGAGGTATTCCACAGTACCTAGGGAGGGGGTTAGAGAAGGTATTTTTGTATTTTACAACTTGTGAACGATATAACAATATTTACTAAGAGTGGGTCAATTTCAAAGTTATCATGTAGTAAACGAATTAGGATAGTGTGGTCAACTAAGTCAAACGCTTTTTGGAAATCGACTAAAACCAGGTTTAGCCAAACATTTGGTTTCTCTAGTTCACTTAGGATCGTGTGAATCAAGTGTACAAGGTAATGGGTGGTGGAGGTTTTTCTTAAATTACCAAACTGTCGGATGTCAATGCGTGGTATAATTTTAATTTTAAGCCAGTCACAAAGGAACCCTTCGTAAAGCTTAGAAAAAACTGGAGTGAGTGTAATAGGACGCATGTTGGTTATAGTCAGACTGGAAGATTTCTTTGGAATGGGTGTTATAAAACCTAGTTTCCAGCAACTTGGGAATTTACCAGATTTTGTAATTTGGTTAAAAATATCAGATAAAGGTCCAGCAATTGTGTCTGAAAAGGCTTTAATCAAGTCAATTGGGATGTCTAATGGGCAAGTACTTGATTTTTTGAGCTTTTGGATTTTATTTATAATATCAGAGGGAGAAATTTGGGGGAAAGAGGTGGAGGGAGGAATAGTTTGACCTGAGCCAGTGAAAGGGGGGAGACTTTGTACTATGGACGCAAGATGCAGGTTCAAATCGTTGGCTATCTTGTAAGGGGGCTCAGGGAGATGAAAATTAACTTCAACAGGGCTTTTTCCGCAAATCTCTTTAATTTTCCTGTACCATTGTTTGGGTTTGTTAGAATACAAATCCTTAACCTTACTATTGTAATACCCAGAAGCTGCCTTTCTCAATTTTCTCTTCAGGAACTTTCTTAGATCATTAGCCTGTGTGATATGTCCTTGCTTGAACAAATTAATTTTTTTCCTTATTAGTTTTTTAAAAGTCGCAGTAATGTAGGGTTTATCGGTAGAGCATATTTTAATTTTTTTCACCGGAAAATGGGCTTCATAATTATTCCTCAATAAATTTTGGAGGGACAAAGCCTTGAAGTCGACATCATTTGTTTGGTACACAGGGGACCAATTTTCACTAGTGATCCAAGAGCCAAAATTGTAGAGTCCTGAGTCAACTAGAGGTCTAAAGGCGGTTTCAGTAATAGTAAAGGAATGTTTAACTGTAGCTAGTGGAGATAGGAGTAGGCTAAAGTGGTAACTACCTCCGAGAGGGGGAAGAATGGTGACGGGTCTGTAGAAATTTGACATATTGGTGCATATTAAATCAAGAGTAGAATTGCCTTTGGTAGTAGGGACTTTTACAATTTGTTTTAGACTAAAAGTATTACATGTAGACTCAAGTTTTAATTCATTTGCATCACCTAAGAGGAAAATTCCAGCATTTGGGTATTTAGATAGTACATAGTCGGCACTGCCATGCAATTTTTCAATAAAATTAATTTTTTCAGCCGCTCTCTGCCCAGGAGAGTAGTAAAAACAACACAGGACAATCAAATTGAAAGGACGTGGTAAGACTTTAGGTCGAACACAAACCCACAAAATTTCATCTAAGGGAGTGAGACAAGGAACCAATATTTCTGAAGGATAAAAATCATTACGGACAAAGAAAAGAATTCCACCCCCTTTCTTACCCAGAGGGTGGGTTTCGGGTCTGAGTTTAATAAACTGGGTGAAATTATTCATTTTTAACATGTGTGTATTTTGAGCGTGTACTTCAGTAATAGCAATTGTGTCTGATCTATATATTTTAGAAAAGGAGTCTAATTCATTAAGTTTGTCAAAATTAAGACTTTCAGCGTTGCTTAACAAAAGTGTGGGAAATTTAAAACATATTACAGAATACAAGTTTCAATCCATTTGCTGCAGTTGAACTTCTAGTATTGCCACGCAAAAGGAAAGAGGGGTAATTTAAAGACTATAGCATATCAAATTTTATCAGTTAGTTATTCGTTTGATTCCCAAATACAGTTTCTCACATGCACTGGAAAATTTCAACGCATGCCGATTTCTGTTTTTTTTTTTTTTTTTCAATTTTTTTTTTTTAACCGTCAATAATCCGCAAGACTGTTCCTGGTTTTCTGCAAAAAAACTCAGGTGGGAACTAAGGGTTAGACTGAGCATCAATTTTATTATAAATATCGACTGATGAAAGGAAAGCTTGAAATTAATACAATAGATTATAATAACGTAGTGAATACAATCTTCTAAGCCCCTTTGACACCCCCATCCTCCCTAAAATACATAAAGTTCATAGGCATGAATATGACGAAGAAAAGATGATCAACAACGTACCTGTGCCTTTTCTTGAGAGCTTCTACTTCCTCCACAGAAACAACATCATTTCTCAAGTTTTTATTAGTCTCGGTTTTATCCACAACTTGCCCATTTGCGTTTAGTGCTACATCCACCATCTGGAAAAAAAAAAGTACCACTGAGTTTTTCAAGAATAATGTCTCAACAACCTACTCGCAATACAAATTTGCATAACTTGGGTAGTAAGGCCAAAAAATATATATATTTTATAGGTAGAGAGAATCCTACGTCTTCCAAAGAGAGGTACCAGTTTTTATTTTTGAAAACCATAATTTAATTTTAAAATAATAATAATTTTCGGATAGCTATAAATATAAAAATTTGATGAGTAATGTGCCAAAAACGTATAATGCAACAATTGTCATAAGATAGAAAACAATATAGTAAACTATAAAAAGAAACTAAATAAGGAGAATAATTGTAAGAATAAAAAGCAAGTAACAATAACAAACAACATTCAGCTCCGTCCCTGCCTTACAAGAGAAAGGACTCAGTCTACAAAGGCCAATTGCCTCTTCATTCCCCCAAAAATATAGCACCAATACCTGCAGGGCTATTAATGCCCCCTCGAAAATGGTATTTTGAGATAAGGCTTACCTACCTCTTTTTAGCCGCTCTGTAAAAGAGCGTGCCTTGGTAGTGTAAAGATGACCACCGTTGTTTTTAACCATATTGAGAACAACATCTGCCAACTTAAAACCAGTTTGCAGACAACACTCTTCCCTCAACAAGAGGGGAGTTACCCATTACCTGTCAGCCACCAACAACAAGTGGCACGTGATCCTTAGAATTGCTACTAGCAAAAGAACCGCTTTCTCCAACCCCAATCGGTGTCACAAGCGCCAGAGCGGACTGACCTCCTCTGGGCATGATTTTGGTAGTTAGTACTGGTCCTGATCTATCCAATTTTGTGGGTATTCTACAAAACTGGCTCTAGTCTGGACGGTATGGCCTGTGGCTTGGTTGTAACTATTTTTATCAGTAGTATGTCCCTATTTGTGCCGCACGAGAAAGTTGTCACCACTGTCCCCACGGACTATTCCCTATGTTTCAGACAAAATCCCTTTATAGAACTGAGAAGTAAAAGCCCTTTTGTAATTTGTGTCATATTTGTAATTCTTTAAATTTTAATAACCAGATATGAGAAATGACTTGGTAAAATCCCGTTCAAACATTGAAACACAATTTAGCAATAGTGGAATCTTTCAGTTGCAACACATTTCAAACACAAGGTATAAAGAATACTTAATTCAAGTCGGAAGTTGATAACAAAATATTCAACAAAATTGACCAATGGCGTTTGTAATAGCTGATCTATTCCCCCCCCCCCTTTTTTTTAAACTACAGAGCCAAAGAGAAAAATTAGTTAAGGGCAGAGGTAACATGATGTGATATATCCAAACCAGTAGGAGCAAAAATAGCTAGAAATTCTAGCATTTAATATAATACGCGACAACACCGTTTAGTCAATATAATGAGCAAAATTCAGTTTTTATTAAAACAAATAAAACTAATTGATATTTAAATCTGTGCATTATCTTTTCAGACCTGATTAGACATAGCGAAAACCACGAGAGCGGTAGCTGTATCAGATTTTGCTTGAGGGGGGGCATAGTTTATGAAATCCCAAAACAAGGGCCTACTGAGGTCAATACTTTCCCATTTCTCCAGTAAGGAGGAGTTCTTCAGACCAAAAAAAAGAGATTCTTCCTCACTCAATTCTCTGTGTGTATTATCAGCAAGCAGAAACAGAGATTACAAAGAAAGTGAAGAAAAGTGAAAAACAGAAAGTGAGAAAAGAGAAAACCCTGCACACATACATTACAGAGCTTGGTCACTCAAAATTCCTGACTGCTAAATTTCAATTTATGCGTATGAGCATGCCAAATAGAGATTATGTCTCGTCATCAACTTTATATATATATATATATATATATATATATATATATATATATATATATATATATATATATATATATATATATATATATATATATATATATATATAAATCGTACATTGAAACAAATTTTATATGCTGGGAGTTTAAAGTGAATGGAGCCCCATTCACGATAAGATTACGAAGATTTAGCTAGCACTCATTTGAGTCGATTTGAGCCAATCACATTTTTTCCAAAGTTTTCTGGAAATGGTCACTCAAAATTCCTGACTGCTAAATTTCAATTTATGCGTATGAGCATGCCAAATAGAGATTATGTCTCGTCATCAACTTATATATATATACATTGAAACAAATTTTATATGCTGGGAGTTTAAAGTGAATGGAGCCCCATTCACGATAAGATTACGAAGATTTAACTAGCACTCATTTGAGTCGATTTGAGCCAATCACATTTTTTACAAAGTTTTCTGGAAATGGTCACTCGAAATTCATGAATGTTAAATTCAAATTATGCGCATGAGCATGCCAAGTAGAGATTACGTCTCGTCATCGATATTAAAAAAAAAATCATCAAATTTTATACGCTGGAAGTTTTAAGTGAATAGTGAATAGGCTAAGTGAATAGCCCATTCACGGTGAAATTTTATTAACACGAAGACTTAGCTAGCACTCATTTGAGCCCATCACATTTCTTCCACAATTTTCTGATTGGCTGATAATTCTGTAGAAGATTCTGATTTGCTGACAGTAGTGCTAGCCCAATCTCTGTATTAGTAAAACCTGACGGTGAATAGGCCTTAAAAGAAAACCGTACACAAATATATTACAGAACTCACTACTCTAAATACACTTTCATTTCTCTTGGTCAATAATAATATCCAGAATATCGCCTATATCGTGTTATAGTTATGAGCGACAAAGCTACATAAGAACAGCAATTTGCAGAGGGGAGCTTGTTGACAACCCATCGTGGTTCAGTGGTCAGAGTTGTCAGGCGAAAGTTTTGTAATAATTTTCCGTTGTTTGTCTTAAAGAATAAAAGTGTCTAATAAAAGGCAAAAAAGTGTCTACTTTATGCATACTGGGCTAACTTATCCTTGCCTGCAAAGCAGTGCTGAATTTCAGTTTACATTTGTATGCAGTTCCTTTTTGTCATTAAAAATATTCTGTGCAGAAAATTTCTTTTAATTTAAAAAAGTAAAACAGTTCAAAATAGGGATGATACCTTTTTATTGACAGTGAATAGTATAAAATTATTTAACTGGATATTTCGAACACATATACAGTGTTCATCATCAGCAGTAAAACATAAACAGTTTTACAGCTGATGATGAACACTGTATATGTATTCGAAATATCCAGTTAAATAATTTTATATCTATTCACTGTCAATAAAAAGGTATCATCCCTATTTTGAACTGTTTTACTTTCGTCATGGAAAGGCAGTGCGGTCTTCGAAGTTATCAACGTTCTTTTAATTTATTATCATGAATGGCAAAAAAGAGTTAAAAGTTGAATTTACAATGACGAGTTCGTCAGTAGGCTATCACCAGAGCTGTAAGCCGAAATAGCAGGAGATTGTGGGTTCGACTCCAACTGATGGTCAATTAATCCTAGCACACTTCTACAATTGATCTTAAAGTTTACAGAATTAATATATAAAAAACTAATTAAGTTCATAAAATAATTTCATAAACATAAAGTTCATAAAAAAAAAATAATATAGTAAATACAAAAAAAAACTTATAAAGTTCACAGAACTAATATTGCATTTTATGCATCCTGGGTTTCGGTGGCCAGTTTTTTATTGGCAAATTTCTATCATTTACAGTTTTGGCGTTTGATTCAAAACATAAGGTTATGAAATCTGCTGAATCAACTGTTAATTTGTGAAGCTTTTTTTTTATTTATACTCATTGAAAGCGCAATACATCCAAAGGGCTAAGTTTCTAGCTGTTTTCCTATCATGTTTGAATCAAAGGCGTCAAAAGCAGCTTTAATTTTGCTATTCAATCACTAACAAATGAAATTATGCTAGTGTGTATCTTCGCAACCAAAGACAAAAAATGATATATTTCGTGCTTTTTGCTTCTTTGGTCTTACCGGAAACGAAACAAAAAAAAAACAAAAATAATAAAGAAATCAAGGGGAAAAAGGCCCAAAATGTTACGAATTTCCTCTCAGGTGAGCTGAAAATCTGCTTTGTCATCAGAGACATAACAATTTGGTAGTATTGAGCAATCCTTACACTATCCCAGAATCTTTGGGGATTTCAAAATTTCCACGACAAAAAAATTGGATTCTCTGAAATCTCCCAGAGATTACCATTTGTGACTACCTAACTGCTATTAGAAAATACAACCGAAACGGTTCGCTAATCTTATTTGGGAAGGACTCCGAGAACCCAGTTTTATTCCAGGGACATTAAGGGAAACTCAGAATAAAAATTCTGGGATTGTGTAAGGACTTTTGTTTCGGAGTGCAAAAACCATGTTACACCCTTTCTATTACCTAGTAACAAAAACATTTTCCTTCCTTTGCTTTCAGGTTAAAATCTAACGTTTTTATAAGTTTCCTTGCTTTTTACAATTTCAATTTTATTTCCTTTCGTTTTATTTAAATTTCATTTAACCTTCGTCTCAATGGAAAATATAAAAGATGTAATTTCAATGGATAATTGACGATTATACACACCTCATGATTCCTTGTTAATTGCTTCCTCAATTCTTCCACTTCTTCCCTATGCTGTACATCCAACAGAGCCAGCTTCCTTTCCAGCTGAGATTTAGCATCAGAGAGGCACTCTAATTCACTGATTAAATCTGAGTGTCGAGAACTTTCAACGTCTGTATTTTTTTTACTTTTGATTATATCATAAGACTCTTTTTGAGCTTCAAGTTGTCTCACCATGTTCTTTAAGCTTTCAAAATCTTTAATTTTATGTCTCAGTTCTTTCACTAATGAGTTCAATCTTTCAATTTCACTATCACGTAATGAGTCCCCTTTCTGTAAGTCACTTATTGAATTTATATGTTCATCCCGCTCTTTTTGAACTAAGGCTTGAACACCTTCAAGATCGTCAAGAAGGCGTTTATTTTTAGTCGTGTATTGGTTTAACAGTGGTTCCACAAGACAAAGTTTCTCATATAATTTGTTATTACGGGACATTAGTATTTTGAAAATCCTTCTTAGTCGTTCCACACCTTGTACTGAAGTACATATTCTTTCGAGATTTTCTGATAGTTTCTTATTTGAATTTGTTAGGTCCACATCCTCATTTTCGATTTCAATAGCTCTATTATTCTGCAATTCAATATTTTTTAATGATTCAGATTCAGGCTCACAATTGGACTCATCAAGTGACTTGACCCCTTTCACAAACTGTTTCATTTCTTCTCCTTCCTCAACAAAAAGACTTCTAGTTCTGAGCTCTGGATTTATCATATTCATTTCCTCACTATGAATATGTTCTTCATTCTTCAGTTGTTCAATATCTTCAGTAGCCTTAAGCTTCTCTGCAAACTCAGCTTCCAGCTCACTAATGCGTTCATAAAGAGAATTGACCTCCTTTTCTACGGATATCTTCTTCGAAATTTCATCTTCTTTCTCTACAAGAAGCTTTCTAGTCCTAACAAGTTCGAGCTCAACAACATTCTTTTCTTCCTTTAGATTATTCACTTGATTCTTAAGCTGATCAATGTCATCACGTTGTGATTTTACTTCTAAATCTTTACTGCGTATCATATCTTCTAGGAGATTAGAAGCGGTTCGACTTGAATCCAACTCGTTTTGAAGCCCTTCTAACTTGATTTGAAGGTTTTGTATATCGGATGCCGCTACAGCTACATCCTTCTCACTTTCCTTCAGTGGCTCATTCAACATATCTTTACCTACTTTTATAGGTTTAACATCTTCCAACAAACTATTTTGGGAGTTTTTCAAGGCACTGTTCTCAGCTTCAACCTCAGCAAGCCTGTAGTCCCTCTCTTTAATAATCTTATTGCTGATCAAGGAATCGGCTTCAAGGTCATAGTTGCGTTCATTAAGTGACCTGACTTCTTTTTCCAAGAGTTTCTTCTCGTCTTCTTTCTCTATAAGAAGCTTTCTAGTCTTATCAAGATCAAGCTCCATCACATTCTTCTCCTCCTTCAGAATTTTTTCTGTATCTTTCAGATGTTTAATATCTCCAAGTAAAGACTCGGTTTTCGTCAAAAACTCGGCTTCAAGCTTATTAATACGCTCATAAAGAGACTTGACCTCCTTTTCCAGCTGCATCTTCCTCAAAATTTCCTCTTCTTTCTCTGCAAGGACTTTTGTAGTTTTAGTAAGTTCAAACTCTATTATATTTTTTTCTTCCTTTAGAATACTAACCTCATTCTTCAGTTGCTCAATTTCATCCCGCTGTGATTTTGATTCCAAATTTTTACTGCGCAGCATTTCTTCTAAGATGCTAGAAGCAGTTCGACTTGAATCCAAATCATTTTGAAGACTGGCAAGCTGGCTTTCCAGGTTTTGAATGTCTGATCTGGCTGTAACTAAATTATTTTCACTCTCTTTCAGCCGCTCATTCAACTCGTCCTTACCTGCTTTTAGGAAACTCACATTGTCATCAAGTGCTAGGTTCAATTCTTTCATCTCCTTTAACTTGAATTCATATTCACTGAGAACTTCGGTTAAACTGTTATTTTTCGTATTTGCTACAATGAGATTGTCACTAGCTTCTTCCAACTCTGCATCTTTTTGACAATGTTCTTCCTTTAAGATCCTTAAAATACCCTCCAGTTCTTGGGTTTTACTTTCGTATTCAGACAACCTTAATGAGGTATCTTCAGCCAAGCCTTTTGCACTTTCTAGCTCTTTTGTCAAGGATCCCAGCTGAGCACACTGCTCTTCAATAATTTTTTCACAGTCGTCTGCTTTCTTTTCGAAAATCAGTTTATCTGCGATAATAGCATTTAACTGTTTTTCTTTTTCAAATATTTCATCTGACAGAGAAGTCATTGCAGTTGTTTTTGACTGAAGTGTATTGTTAAGACCT
Organism: Artemia franciscana; assembly: GCF_032884065.1. Classification (NCBI taxonomy): domain Eukaryota; kingdom Metazoa; phylum Arthropoda; class Branchiopoda; order Anostraca; family Artemiidae; genus Artemia; species Artemia franciscana. The sequence continues at coordinate 1,440,951 of NW_027062649.1, read as the reverse complement.
TCAATTTCACCTTCTTTCTCTTCTGCAAATTTTTCCAATTTTTTTACTTTATCATCAAATTCTTTTAGCAAAAGTGCATTTTCTTCAAGTCTACGTCGAGATTCCGAAAGCTCATTATTTAAGCTTTCAACCATCTCATTTCTGTTCTTCAAAATCTTCTCAAGCTCTAAAACTTTTTCTGCGAGAAATTCTTTATTCTTGAGCAGATCTTCAAAGCCTTTCAACTTTTCTTTTGCTTCCTCTAGTTTTGCGTCTTCATTTCGTCTGTCACTTATATCTTTTTCCCTTGCAGCAACTTCCTCTTCATAACTTTTGCGCATTCTACTTACTTCTAGCTTCAGTTCCCGTTCCGCTTTTTCAGCGCTGTTTTTGAAATTGTCTAATTTAGCATACGCATCATTCAATTCTGACTCAGCAACTGAAAGTCTGTCTTTGATATTTGACATCATTTTTTCTTTCTCTTGCATTTCTTCAAGCAATAGTTTTTCCTTATCTATTCCTTCACTAATTAGAGCAGTCAAACGAAGTGATTCCTCTTTAAGACAGGACATATCCTTCATCATTACTTGTTCCTTCTCTTCTTTTTCGGTGAGAGTTAGCTGAACATCTTCCATTTCCATTAAAGTGGTAGCTTGCTCCTTCTTCATTCTCTCTAATTCTATCTCGATGGATCTTTTATCAGAAATCATGCTGTTGATTTCTTTCTGTGCATCTTCCAGACTAGAAGTTAAACTGACAACAGATGCTTCAAGTTTTTCGATTTGACATGACATAGCCTGTTTACTCTCTTCGTTAAATTGACGTTCTATAAAGGCCCCCATTTTTGATTCATAATTAAGAGCCAACTCCTTTTGAAGGCGTGACTTGTCGTTGGAGATTTCCTTTAAAATTATCTCTTTCTCTTTTAACCGTTCTTGAATTTTCCTGTTTACTTCTTGTAATTTAGGCACTTTTGCCGCTTCATCTTTAGCTTGTATTAATTCCTTTTCCATTTTTTCTTTCGCTTTAACATGAGCAGCAACTTTTTCTTCATAACTTGATTTCAACCTCTCATCAGCTTTTAACCTCTCTTCAACCTCAGCCTGTTTCTCCAAGTTTTCTAATTGTTTTTGTAGCTCCTTGCATTCCTGTTCAAGCACAAATCGTTCATCTGATATTTTGTCAATTGTATTTACCTTTTCTTTTATTTGACTTTCCTTTGAATTTAAATCTTCTTCTAATTCTTTAATTCTCTCTATAGCTTTACTTTCTTCTTGCTTACTATGGATCATTTCCGTCCTTGTTATTTCTACAACAGATTCTAATTCATAAAGCCTCTGAATTTTTCCCTTAACGTCTTCAATAAGAGTAGAAATTTCTTCTGCATTAACGGTTTTCACTAATTTTTCATCTAAATCTGTCTTCCCATCGAGTGCTGCCGTGAATAGGTCAAAGAGTTGCTCATGATTGACGATTACTTGAGTTAATCTCTTAATCTCTCGTTCTTTCTTATTTATCAACTCTCTATACTCACTATCTAAATTATCAACTGATTCTAGAGCTTCGTCCAGCTTTTGCTGCAAGTCCTCATTTTCTCTCCTAAAAAAGAATCAAAATTTTAATTTACGAAAGTTGAAAAGATCCTGCAACAGATCAAAGATTACATTAGAAGGGGTGAGGTTGTTAACCCCTTCCAATCGACTGTGTATTTTTTCTTCTTTTAATACTCTCTATTATAGAATGGATTTAAGCTCAATACCTTAAGATCTAAAAAATTTAATTTTATTTATGCCATGACGTATCAGTTGCGGTTCCAGGATTTTCGGAGAAGGGGATTTACTTTTTTTCATTTACTTGACAGATTATCAAAGTGGGTCATATCTTTAATGCGTATCATCCATTTACCCCTAATCTCTATTAGGTGTCAAAAACTTATTCAGTGAACAACCTGATGCATCCTGAGTTTAACAAACAGACTCAAGAAGGACGTGGGCTACATTCGAAACTACGCAAGAACCGTGGCATAACTTGAACGCCTGCCCCCCAGCCTAGGGAATATTGTCGACCCAGGAGTTTTTATTATGTGATGTTCAAACTATTATTAAAAAACGCATTTTTGGCAATTTTTAATTGATTGAAGGTTTCTGCCGTAATGATGCCAAAAATTGTTCATATTTTCTGGATACTCTTAGTCAAAGATGCCCAATGGATAAGATAATAATTCTAACTTAATTTTTCAAATACTTTCAAATTTAAGATACGGTCGCTATTTAAATGTGGGAAATATGTCCCAATATGTAGTGCGACATTGTTGGTGAATTTGACTAAAAAAACCGAGTGTATACGACATTTACCTTGGCCCACCCGAAAGTTTGTTTACGCTATACGTTTACGAAGTTTGTTTGCTGCTGTCGTCTACAGCAGGTCGTTGCTGACAATTTTAGTCAAAACTGAGCATCAGCACTTATTTATGATTGTTTAATGTTTATTTATTATGTATTGCGAAGTGTTTTAAATTCACCAAGTAGAGTCTTAACACCTACTCCAAAAGCACTCACTCTTGCCCCCCCCCCAATAAAAACTGTCGCTACACCCCTGGTTAATAGTGTAATCCGTAAAGCTACCGCATCTCTATAAACCACTTTAAAAAAGGCACTACTTTGGTACAACACGCACTGTCTTCTTTAGGCCTACCTATGCTATGTACACCCTATCCTCGAATACACCAGTCCTGTTCGAGATCCGTCAGTATTAAAAAAACCACCTATTTATAGCAGGAAATGGAGTCGGTCCAGATATGGGGAAACCAAGATCATCTTGAGCAATAGAGACATTTCCTACCATGATACCCTTGCAATCCTCGAACTCCAAAGTTTAGAACCCAAATTGGGCGATACCATCCTGAGGTTTGACAAAACGCTACTGTCTAACCCTACTCACTGTGATATTTTATCCCCAGATACCCAGAAAAACAGCCTTACGACATTCAAGTTAAACCTTCTGTCGTTACTTCATCGAACAAGTCCCTACAATAACTCTTTCATGCCTTATTCTTACACCATTCTTTAATAATGTTTACTCTCATACAATAGTGTCGAACTTACATTTTGTAGTAGAGCGCAAAATTTGCTCTAAAAGCTACAATTGTTTATGTAAATAAACTTTATTTTCTTTCTTTTTCTCTCTTCCCGAGTTTCTCATTCTGATAAAGGAAAACTAGTAATCAAACGACCAAGCAGCAGAGTAAGAGGGTTATGGCACATAAGCCGGCCAAGGACTATGTACCATATAATAATTCCACACTTGGCTCTGCTATACTCTAATTCCGTTTCTTTGGCATCTAGCGTAAAACTGATCTTTACAACAAGTTCCACTAGTTCCTTTGGCAGCACTCTTAAAATTTGGATTTGTTTTTCTGTTTGGATGATTCCCTCATAAATACCTAAAAAATACCTGTACTTGCGATCAACTTCTTCTACAGCAATGCCCACTGAGGACTCTTTCATCTTATCGATTGTCTGCATCTGCTTGATGTGATCTTCTTTCAATTGATCAATTTCTTCTAGGTGCCGCTTCCTGTTGCTTTCAATTTGGTCAACCCACTCTTTTCTAAGCTCCTCCCATTTTTCTTTTGATGCATCTTTGTCAGTTTCAAGTTGAACTATTTTTGCATTTAAGTCACTAATTTCCATCTGAAATCACGGTAACGTTAAAAAGAGTGCAAAATATAAGATTGAAAATGGATGGATATAAATTATACATTCATAAACTTTCAATCTTACAACAATACTAAAAAAAACATGCACAGAGAAATACACAAAAGAAGGCCTTATGTCAACCTGAAATCCCTCTGAACCCCATCCCGAGCTTGAATATACATTATGCATAGAAGTATTAAAGTGGACAAAGTTTACTAGAGCTTAATCTTGTTTGTTATCCCCTTTTTTGGAAGATGCTCCTTAAAACTGATGAAGTAAAATTCTGTTTCACCTAGTATTTGCTCCACTTATCATTATGGCATTCATAATTGGCTAATAAATATAGTACGACGGATCCAGAAATGGTTGTTTCGAAACCTTGAAAATATAGAAGAACATAGCTGGACTTGTAACTTAGTTGTTGGATTTTTTTTTTCTCGTGCCATATTAGCTTACGCTTACATGTGGTTGTCCTTGATTTGTTAATATAAATGGCATATTTGTATTATTCACATAAATGCATCTTATGTCTTTTGCAAACGAAATTTCAAAACAAATTAATTAATTAAAATATAGAGTGGTACTGTCAAATAAATCTAAACTATTCTGCAATATGAAATAAAAAATATGACTCGCAAGCGCAATGGTAAACAGAAAGTAAATAATAAAGAAAAGTGGGGAAATAGAGTGAGAAGGTAAATAGAAAGAAAATAAAATGTAAAAAAGGAAGAATAATATGACAAATCAACGAATTCAAACTGTTTTTACATTTGAGAACACAATGTTACTTAACAGGGACGTTTTTCTCTGATTTGAAAAATATTATGGAATTTCCCCTCCCCCACCCCTCATGCGGAAAAATCCTTAGTTTTATTTTTGTGGAAATATGACCAATTTGATTAGCAATAAATTATAAGTTCAACTAGGTATTTAGTTTCCAATACAATTATTACGCTCATTTGTATTATCTAGTTCTAACTCTTCAAGGAACGTTTTACCTGCAACTAATTTTATTTTTAGAAAAAATAGTAGAGACAATAATACATGACTTGCAACAAAATTTTTGTTGATTTTAAGAATATTGCTGGGTTTTTTACGTCACGCACAACTTCCACGTAAAGATTATTTAGCTCTTAATATACAAATTTTGCATTGTGCTTTCGAGCACAGCTTCTTATATTGATTTCAAGTAATCAATCAGAAATATTATAAGGATAATTTTTGTTGTTATATATATTTTTTTTCGCTTATGCCCCTTAGCAAATATTTGTATTTATTAAGGTATGCAGTTATTAATAATTATTAAAAGGTATGTGTAAATATTAAGGTATTTATTTGTTATATAAGGTTTGTGTTTCTTAGGTAAGGTATTATCTTCATTTATTAATGTATGTAACGCACAATCGCCAAAACTTTCCTGATATATCTTTTTGATCCAAATAAAAAAATTCTATCAGGACTTAACAAAACACAGTTTCTCATACACAAGTTCCAACACGTGCTAACCAACGAATACCAGGGACGTCAACTACAACCCGTTCGAGAAATCTTTTTGCACAACTACATTGAAAATTCTTCCATCGCTATTTTATATAAATCTTTACTTTTACATCCCTAAAGGTTTCAGCTCGATTCCGCAGTTATGCGTAAAATTATGAAATACATAATCTTTTAACCAAACCTACTTATTGTGTGGAATTTCTTCGATGAGAAACATTCGCTTAGGGTCCATGTCTTGTACTAAAACACCGGGTAATTGCACAATGAATTCAGATGAGTGATTGGAGACAACAAACAACATGAGTAAATTGGGTATAGGGAATTGACTGAGAGCCAATTTCACCAAGTAAAATTTCCACTCTTTTTACTCCTTTAGGCTTGCATCCAAAAATCTGGCCCAACTGTTGCGATAAGTTGAACCTTGCAATACACTTCCTTAATAAATACTGTTTTTTTGACGAGACCTTCATATATCAGTGCTTAATTTTGTAATTTACTTCATAAAGTAAGACTCGGACTCTATAAAATAGATTAGAATTCTAATAGTTCTATTACATGACTCTCGGAACAAATGACAATTGGAAAGACGGGTACACATCTTTTACTTAATTGAAAGGGTATAAAGAGGTAAGGCGTCCTTCGAATGTCAAAGACTGTACGTGAGCAAACTCTAAGCTGCCTTTTGAAGAAAAAACTGGCATTTTCGAGCTGAATAATTGAGACTGGGAAAACACGGGTATTCATTAGTCTCATCTAGCATGAAGCCCGTCTAATCAGCCTATCAAGGTTTTTTGCCTAACTTGAGATTTAACTTGAGAATTTTTGCCTAGGATTTGAGACAAAATCCTGTCATGTAGCTTGCTGGCCTGTCAATAAATGCTAAGACCTCAACTCTAGCTAACTACTGCGAAACTTCAGCAGACTCTAAGCACTTTGCCCTTCATCATCTGTGGTAAGACCCAGTCACTCTGAGCGCTTACCTTGGAGCTGCAACACAAGTTTTGTGGACATTTTGTATCTCAAGCAGCAATGTAAAGTCAACTCTTACATGTATTAAATAAAAAATAAAAAAACTAATTTTTTTTAGCTGAAAGTAAGGAGCGACATTAAAACTTAAAACGAACAGAAATTACTGCGTATATGAAATGGGTTGTCCCCTCCGCAATCCCTCGCTCTTTACGCTAAAGCTTTTAATTGTTTTAAAAAGTAGAATTTTGGCAAAGAGTCAAACTTTAGTGTAATGAGCAAGGGATTGCGGAGGGGACAACCCATTTCATATACGGAGTAATTTCTGTTCGTGTTAAGTTTTAATGTCGCTCCTTACTTTCAGCTAAAAAAATATATTTTTTTTTTATTTAATTTCTGAACGTTTTTGAATTAATGCATGTTTGGTTTTAGCTCTCCGCACATAAATTATTAAAATGAAATTTGTATATTAATTCTTTTTTCGGCTAAATGGCTTTCTCTTAGTTTTGATCAGACGATTTTGAGAAATAAGGGGTGGAGAAGGAGCCCTAGTTGCCCTCCAATTTTTCGGTTACTTAAAAAGGCAACTAGAACTTTTAATTTTTAACGAACGTTTTTATTAGTAAAAAATATACGTAACTTAAGAATTAACTTACGTAACAAACTTTCATAACCTTATATTTTTATTATGTATACGAGGGGGTTTGTACCCTCGTTAATACCTCGCTCTTTACACTAAATCGTAAGTTTTGTCCCAATTCTTTAAGAATGACCCCTGAATCAGAAAGGCCGTAGAGTAAATAGTTGAAATTACTAAAAATACTTTAGCATAAAGAGCAAGGTATTTATCTCCTCCTAAATACCTCGCTCTTTATGCTAAAATAATTTTAGAACCCCTCATATGCGTAATAATCTCTGTTCGTTTTAAGTTTCAATGCTACTTCTTCCTTTCATCTGAAAAAACGTTTTCATGTTTATTTTTCATTGTTTTCTTATAGTAATGCTAGAGAATCCTGCCCCCTTTTCATTGAATTTTTCTTCCCCCATGACAGATTCCTCCAAGGAAAGATCCTCCAACATAGCCCCCTCTCCTCAGCCCCACCCCCCAAACAAAATAAAATCCCCCTGAAAACGTCTTACACTTCCCAATAACCATTACTATATGTAAACACTGGTCAAAGTTTGTAACTTACAGCCCCTCCCCCAGGGATTTTGGGGGAGTAAGTCATCGCCAAAGACATAGTTATTATGGTTTTCGACTATGCTGAACAAAATGGCTATCTTAAGATTTTGATCCGTTGACTTTGGGCAAAAAATGAGCGTGGGAGGGGGCCTAGATGCCCTCCAATTTTTTTGGTCACTTAAAAAGGGCACTAGAACTTTTCATTTCCGTTAGAATGAGTCCTCTTGCGACATTCTAGGACCACTTGGTCGATACGATGAACCCTGGAAAAAACAACAACAAATAAACACGCACCCGTGATTTGTCTTCTGGCAAAAAATACAAAATTCCACATTTTTGTAGATAGGAGCTTGAAACTTCTACAGTATGGTTCTCTGATACGCTGAATCCGATGGTGCCATTTTCGTTAAGATCCTACGACTTATAGGGGGTGTTTCCCCCTATTTTCCTAAACAAGGCAAATTTTCTCAGGCTCGTAACTTTTGATAAGTAAGACTAAACTTGATGAAACTTATATATTTAAAATCAGCATTAAAATGCAATTCTATTGATGTAGCTATTGATATCAAATTCAATTTTTTAGAGTTTTGGTTACTATTGAGCCGGGTCGCTCCTTACTACAGTTCGTTACCACGAACTGTTTGATTTGAAGGAAATTTGAAACTGAGTGAAGGTGGATAGATATCCACTGCAGTAGCTCGAGCTCCAAACACACATAGCATGGTAGGCAATATTCATATAAACAATTCACAGCTGGTTTCATGCTCAATGTGAAAGCTAAAGTACCGGAAGGTGAATATGTCCATTGAACTTGAATAATGTCAACCTATAACTTCGAGACATATATATTTTTATGGGTTTATCCATCTTGTGAAACATAAAAGGAGAAGTCCCAAAATTTTTCAGAGCAGTTTCAAATTAACATGGTTTAAAAGACCGCAAATGCCATTTGGAGTCACTTTATTTTTAGGAAAGGTCAAACCCGGGGATTCAAAAGTTGCGCCGGTAGCTGCTTTTACAGCATACATTTACTTAAGAGAAAACACCAAATATCAATCTATATCCAATATATGATTTTCTGAAGTTACGAACATTATTTCGTATTCCTTAGAGTAGTTCGAGTAAAAATGCGGTTTCACCTCGTGGAAATTGCAACAGAAGTATTTTTTACACCAAAATGTTCAAAAAAATTAGCTGAATTACACAAAAAAAAATCAGCCAAATTCCCTCTTGCACAAGTATCCCAAATTTGATCTTAGAGGTGGAAAATGAGAGGGGGAAATCGAATCTTGTGTTTATAAATGTTTTGGAGTGTAAATAGCCGTTTCTATCAAATCAAGCATGATGAATCCGAATACGACGCCAGAAATCCAGTTTTCCATATCAGGGTATTATATTCCACCTCCATGGACCAGGGGAAGGGGTTGATACGGTATGTAATCATTATTTGACCACCTCTGAGGGCCCTATAATATGAGGGGTTGATATGTATAACTTCTTGAAAACCAATTCTTTAATCAAGGTCAAAACTTCAGATCAATCAGTTATAAAAGGGAACGTTTAGATTTCCGGTAAATTAATTATAATAATATTGTGATTTTAAAGCACGACCTAAAGCTAATTCTTCTTCCTACTTGTCTTTGTTATCACCCTCATCCTGTATTGTTGCAGCGTTAGCACATAATGCCCCTTTACCCTCCCCACACGAAAAGCTGCAGGTTGAAGCGTTCCAACGGCAGCTGCATCTGAGAGACTCGCACCTACTGGTGCAATGGCATCGTACCATCTTCAGCAGATCTTATGGTGCTGGTGAAGCATCTGGAAGAATGGGAAGATATATATTCCGCGACGAAGAGAGGCGAAAGCCCACTCTTCGGGGCTTAGAAAATTAGACATGTCTTGCCATTCATTCTTTTCAAATAGCACCTGTAAAAGCAGTATTTTGCGGCAGCCAAAGTTGGCGGAAGCTGCTCCACCTGAACGCATTTGAACTTGCAACCCGCATAGTAAATAACCGCACCCGGACATCCTTCAGGGTCTTCTCATTACTTTTTCCTTTGCAAATGCGGATTAAAGCTTTCTCTACAGCTTCGGTGATCTCCTGGTAGCTGGATACTGGTGTGATGAAGGTCTTACAAGCATTCTTAATAATACCATCTTTAAATGACAAGGAAGCCACTGCTGGTGTTCATACGGCGGGAAGTTTAGATGTTGTATAGCAGCCAGACATAGCGTGGCGAAGGAGTAGATTTTCTGCTGCTTCGGTTCCTAGTTTGTTCTTGATCCTTTTTGAGTCATACACTCGTCGGTTATTTTCATGCGTGTCTGTCCGCATAAAGAAATAACATGCATAAAACTTGACATGTGCAACACAAGGAGTAATAGGTCGGTATCATTCCCAATCAAAGTGGTTGACAAAGTTTACGCACAACTGACTACAGTTTGTACAATTAAGACATCGGCATCTTTCTGAGAATGTAGAACTTGACACCCTGAGTTCACCAGCCTCTCAGTTAGTATGTAGATGAAGTGTTGTTTATTTTTGGGACTTCCACCTTAAAGAAAAATTCCACCTTACTTTTGACGATCTTCATATTAGGAGAGAATTCAATCGCTGGACACGACACACCTTCGGTTCTCTTCAGCTGTGTACAATTTTTCGTCGTTAGTGTATCAGTTTAAGAATCAAAAACTGCCACTGCATAGCTCAAATACCTTTTGACATAATCTAAGTAAAATTCTGCCACCTTAGAGTATGTGGATCTGGCAGTCCAGGGTATTCTGTGGACTTGTCAGTCACCGTTCAAAACTCTGGGAGGTTGCCAATGTCAACTGGACCATCGATCCCTTCAATTTTCATCAGTGTAATTTTAGAGATACTATGTCAGCTGTCTTCATCACCTTCAACGAACTATAGAGCAATGGTGAGAAATTACAGAGCTCAAACGGCAAAACCTCGATCAAGTCAAAACCATTGATGCTAGCCACTGCAGCTAGATGTTGGATGATTAGAGTTGGTTCGACAATTCCTTTCTCGCTATCTATCACCACAGATGACTTCTCAGCCATAGATAGAGCTTTCTTCTATCTCCTGAAATCATATTTGTCAATTTATTTCGCTTCCATGTCCATTTCCCATGTTCCTGAAAAAGGATTATGTCAGATGTGTCTCTCACTCAGACCATCTGTCTTGGCTTTTTCCGCAATTAGCCATGGATTGATGCCAACTTGATTTTGCTTGCATGGTCTACATTTATATATTATGAAGCCCGGACATCAGCAACCACGTTCAACAGCTGTAATAGAATATAATGAACAACAAAATACAAAAAAAGTTCAAAATGGCTGCCATTTGCCTGAAAACGCCGACAAAGTCTATCACGCCACTCATCGATCGCTGTACGGGCGACATCTTGTGAAAAATTGTCCACAGCTTCTATCAGTGCCTGCTTCAATGAATCCAGATTAAAGTGACGTCTTATACAGGACAATGCCTTTTAAAACTGACCAAATTTATAGTCAAGTGGATCAAGATCTGGGCTGGCTGACGGCCAACGATCACTACTAATTAATTTGGGTGTATGATTTTTAAAGCCACTGACGAGTAGATTTGGCTTTATGTGCGGGTTCAGAGGCCTGTTGGAATATACATGGTCTATTTTGAAACATGAATTGGTTTAGGAGTTCCACTATATATGTTAAGAAATGCCCTGCTGATAGTTTCTCACCGCCGTTTCATCGCCCTTTTCAAAACTCCCTATTTATTAGTAGTGACTATTGGCAGTCACCCAGCCCAGACCTTATTCCATTTGACTATAAATTGTGGTCAGATTTAGAGGGCATAGTCTGTTCCAGACGTTGCTCTAGATCAGGGCTTCTTAAACTTTTGTAATTCCCGACCCCATTTACGATTGCAAGTTTCTTAGCGACCCCAACAAATATAAAAGAAAAACTAATTAATATTTTTGATGATATATTTATTAGGTAACAATATACATATGCATATGAAAATATATAAATTTAGAATTCGTTTTGAAACATATAAAAATCTAAAACTGAAATTTGCACAAAATGTTATAGAAATGTTTTTATTATAGTTTCAAAAACAAAAGTGTATTCTGACCGTCTTAATCAAACAGTTCGTGGTAACGAACTGTAGTAAGGGGCGACCAGGCTCAATAGTAACCGAAACTCTAAAAAACAGAATTTTGATACCAATAGTTCCATCAAAAGAATGGCATTTTAATGCTGATTTTAAATATATAAGTTTCATCAAGATTAGTCTTACCCATCAAAAATTACGAGCCTGAAAAAATTTGCCTTATTTTAGAAAATAGGGGGAAACACCCCCTAAAAATCATACGGTCTTAACGAAAATCACACCATCAGATTCAACGTATCAGAGAATCTTATTGTAGAAGTTTCAAGCCCCTATCTACAAAAATGTGGAATTTCGCATTTTTTGCCGGAAGACAAATCATGGATGCGTGTTTATTTGTTGTTTTTTTTTTGCTGTTTCTTTTTTCCAGGGGTGATCGTATCGACTCAGTGGTCCTAGAACGTCGCGAAAGGGCTCATTCTAACGGAAATTAAAAGTTCTAGTTCCCTTTTTAAGTGACCAAAAAAATTGGAGGGCACCTAGGCCCCCTCCCACGCTCATTTTTTCCCAAAGTCACCGGATCAAAATTCTGAGATCACCATATTTTATTCACCATAGTCGAAAAACCCAATAACTCTGTCTTCGGGGACGACTTAATCCCCCACATCTCCCCGTGGTAGGGGCTGCAAGTAACAAACTTTGACCTGTGTTTACATATAGTAATGGTTACTGGGAAGTGTACAAACGTTTTCAGGGGGATTTTTTTGGTTTGGGGGGATAATTGAGGGGGTATGGTTACCGGGGAGGATCTTTGCATGGAGGAACTTCTCATGGGGAAAGAGACTTTCAATGGAGGGGGTACAGGATTTTCTAGCATTATTTAAAAAAATAATGAAAAATAAACATGAAAAAAAATTTCTACTGAAAGTGAGAAACAGCATTAAAACTTACAACGAACAGGAATTATTACGCATATCAGGGGTTTACCTCCTCGTAATACCTCGCTCTTTACGCTAAAGCATTTTTAGTAATTTCAACTATTTATTCTATGGCCTTTGTGACTCAGGGGTCATTCTTAATGAATTGGGACGAAATTAAACTTTAATGTAAAGAGCGAGGTATCGATGAGGGGTGAGCCCCCTCATATATGCAATAAAAACATACGAATATAGAAGTTCGCTATGTAATTTAATTCGTAAGTTGCGTATATTTTTTACTTATGAAAACGTTCGTATAAAATTATAAGTTAAAGCTGCCTTTTTAAGTAATCAATAAATTGGAGGGCAACTAGGCCTCCTCCCTCACTCCTTTTTTCTGAAAATCTTCCAATTAAAACTATGAAAAAGCCATTTAGCCCTCAAAAATTAATATGCAAATTTCGTTTTAATTATTTATGTGCGGAGAGCCAAGATCAAACCATGCATTAATTCAAAAACGTCCAGAAATTAAACCAAAAAAAAAGTTTTTTTAAATGAAAGTAAGGAGCGACATTAAAACTTAAACGAACAGAAATTTCTCCGTATTTGAAAGGGGCTTTTCCTCCTCAACGCCCCGCTCTTTACGCTAAAGTTTTTTACTGTTTTAAAATGTAGAGTTAAGAAAGAGTCAAACTTTAGCGTAAAGAGCTGGGCGTTGAGGAGGAAAAGCCCCTTTCAAATACGTAGTAATTTCTGTTCGTTTTAAGTTTTAATGTCGCTCCTTACTTTCATTTTAAAAACTTGTTTTTTTGTTTAATTATCTAAAATATATCCAAGTAGATGCGTGGTAAATATTAAATTAAAGTTTACGTTAAAAATTTAATGAGATGGATGTGCCTATTTTTTATTGGATAAGAAATCAAATCTTGGTGTAATGTTTGAAACTGCTGGACGTAAGACCTCTTACGTCCAGCTTTACGTCCAGCATTACGATATTGGGATTTAATGTGTGTTAAAGCTGAGAAAGTAACTTCACATAAATATGTGGTGTTGAATGGCAGAAGTACATTTAACGCCATATCAGTGATTGTGGGAAATTCAGTTCTAGTTCACGTCCAGAATTCAGTCAAGAGCTTTTTTTGGAATTGTAGTTTTAAGTTTGAGTCACACGAAAGCTCAGCAAATTCCTCTTGAGCTTTAAGTGGCAGATGATCAATCTCACTTAAGCCAATCCAAAACGGCTTTTGAATCCAAACTATTTTTTGTAAATCAATATTTAATATAAAATATGTCCGGAACTGTATTTCTAGCGCTTTTAAGTGATCTACAATAGTTTTTGCAATAAAAGTTTTACGATGAATTTTCTCAATTAAAAAATTGTCGAAACCGGAAAACATTTCGAACGAATTTTTTTCGACCCTACTTTTCCAAATGCTAATCTTTTTAATAAAACTTTCAATTTTGTCGTTGGAAGTAAATATATCGCAATTTTTTCCTTGAAGAGACAAGTTAAGATCGTTTAACTTCGCAAAAATATCTGACAAATAACACAGCTTGGATAGCCACAAGTCATTTTGAAAAAAAAAAAAAAAATTCACATTTTCGTTCAGTTAAAAATATTTCGATCTCGTCCTTCAATAACAATAATCTTTTTAAACTTTGACCTCTTGACAACCATCTTACTTCTGCATGTAATAACAAAGTTGAGTAGTTGGAATTAGTATCCTTACAGAGATTTGAAAATAATCGACAGTTAAGGGCATGGTTCTTAATCAAATTTATGACCTCAACAGCATCCTGAAGCACATCGTTCAATTTTGGTGCAATTAATCAATTAAGAAGCGCCCATAGCATCTTTATATGCCAGGACTGTAACGTCCCGCCGGTCGCGAAAGGATTAAACTGACTAATTCGAAATAACGTGCACTTCGTTCGCAATCATTCAATGTCTAAATGAAAATAAAACCAAATGTTTATATAGTTTCTTCAAAATAACACTTGGAAATTTTGTTGATAATATTTATCAGGATTATTTCGGTTTTAAGAGATTGATAAAAATAAATCGACATTTTTATAAATTTCTATAGCATCTTCTGATTCATAGTAAATCTATACAAGATATTATAATGACCGGAATAGAAATGGTGGTATAAACAGTCTTTCCGAAACAGAAGATTTTATTATACATTTATCTACGATGATTGTTATTTTTCTTTATAACAATAATTTTACAAGTTAAAAAACATTTTTTGTTAAATTGTATTTCTATCACACGCGACCCCATAATTTTGCTACGCGACCCCAAATGGGGTCGCGACACATAGTTTAAGAAGCCCTGCTCTAGATCAGTGGTTCCCAACCGATTTCTGGTTATATCCCAACTAGGCGTTTTGAAATCCTGATGCTCCCCTTCGTGACATTTAAATTTTTCTATTCAAAATTTTGCGCATAATCACCTGAAGGAAGCTTAAAAGGTAATTAACTTGGTATCTTTTTTGGGGTCGTCCTCTAGGCATATTTTATACTATGAAAAATATTGTCTGAATACAACACCTTTGATAGAATATACAACGTCATTGTAATACTATCATGTATTTTTTTTTTCTCTTTAAATGCATTCGAATGTGGCGTCAATAAGACAAAAGAGTAAAAACGAATCTTTTTTTGTGCTTTAAATGCATATGAATCCGACATTATTCGCATGAATTTTTTTTTTATTCCTAATTAAAGCTCAAAAGTATAGTCAGGTGAAGGGTGCACGTTCTGGCCATGGCCCACCAAAATACTGCTAAGCCCACCGGTGGGGCCTACACCACACGTTGGGAACCATGGCTCTAGGTTGATGCTAGTTTTTAAAAAAATATTTATGCATTAAAATAAGACAGTAAACATATCAAAATTATAGAATCCTGTCATATTTTGGCCATTTGTTGTTACTCTATCATCTGCACTGAAATCCCGTCAGAAAGACAGGACTCATGTCGTGCTGTTAGCCTTGCCTCCCATGACGTTTTATGACCCTAATTTACCAAGGACAGTTTAATGGAAATATGATTGTTTGAATGAATTAAGTGGAAACTCACATACTCAAATTTATCATTAAAAAAAAAAAAAAAAAAAATTATAAAAAATCGAGAATCCAATTTCTATTGAAAAGTAAATCCTTATGCAGTTAAGCAGTTTTGGTAGTACCCTGCGCAAAAACCAAAAAAAAATAGTCGAAAAGTCAGCGAAAGACAAGCTAAAATATATGGCACCAAAAAGCATAAGGCGGATTTTCCTTGGAACGTGTAGCTATCTGTGGGAATCAATAACGTGTAAATCTCTACTGTTTTTAATTTTTACTGAATATAATGTTTGAATTAAATGTATATGTTTGAATTTTTACGGATGGAAGTTTTGCAAATTTAACCAATTATTTTTGCTTGTTTATTTTTAAGGTACAATGGAGGAAATACGGACTGACAAAATACGGCATTCCTCTAAACTTAATATTTTTGAAAAATAATAAATGTTAGAAAGTCACAATTTGCAGGCATGAATATACTTAAGAAGGGTCAAGGAGATATAAAAGGTATAAACCAAATATAACAGTGCTCTGCCTTTAAAAAAGATTAAAAATTCAAAACAAAGAAGTGGAATGCTGTTACGCTTGAATATGATTTATTCAAAAAAGAAACAGGATTATTTAAACAAAAAGTCTACTGTTATCCAACTTTTTATCAACTTAAAAAATTCTTTATCCAAGTCAGGAGTAGAGTAAAAGGCATGAATTATCATTGCTTCTTGTACAAACTTCGCATATATGTTTTTTTTTAACAATACAAAGGGAAAATATATGCATTTAAAAACCTATAGCTTCACAAGAATTATTTCATTATTGCGACACTTAATCTAATTTTACTTGTTCTACAAGCATAAAGTGACAATAATTTTGCAAGATGCACAGAGGGGGCTCCTCTGGGGTGCTTTCCAGAGGAGACGTTACATAAATTATCAATACCACATTGATGCTGAGCGTTTACTTGTAAAGAAAACCGCGAATCAAAAATTTTCCGTCCTTCTGACTCTCTTTGTATTACTCAGCTCTTATTGTTTCTCACCAAATAACCAATGCTTATCGGCGAACTCTGAGCGATAGCTAGACTCCCGAATTATGCAGTGGCAAGCTAGGCCTGTGTCCTGCGCGTAGCGATATAGTCAAGGAAGCATGGTTTTGCGAACGGGTGGTTTCACTGAAGCCCAGATGCAAATGTCAAAAAATATTAAACTAACTATTCCGAAAAAAGGACTTAAAACAATGCGTTTGATTGAATCGCGGTGGAACCCAAATTTGAATCTGGGTCACGGTCTAGGCCACGAAAGGTGAGGGTTCATGGCCTGAAATAGCCCAGCAAACATTTCGAAGAACTTAATTAGTTTATATATATCCAAATAGGCAAAAAAGAGAAAAAAAATACCTTAAGTTGATTTTGCTGTTCAACTTCCTGTGCCACTTTGGCAGAATATTCCATCTCTTGTGCCTCAATAGCCAACTTTTTTGACTCTTCCAGCTCTCGAATTCGGGCTGCATATGCCTCCTCAATTTTGGCTATTTCAAATTTGAACTGACTCTCTTTTTCATTCAACCTTTGAAAAAGTTTAAAAAAAAATTATGATGATAAGTTCTTGCTCGAGGGATGAAATGCTCTTTAAAACATTTCAAGGCTTGATTTTTTTTTATTTTTTTTTTTACTATTTAATTGAATTACATAAGTTATAGTAACTCATTTGGGTTAAACTGCATAACCTAGGTTACATTTACCGTTTCTTCAAATTATAATAAATTTGAATATATATCTATATATATAAAAATAAGTTGTCTGTCTGTGGATCTGTGGATCAGGTGACGTCATGTTTCTGTGTCGGCTGACGTCATGAAATTAGTTGTCGTCATTTTTGCTTTGACGGTGACGTCATTAACGGTATTTAAGACATTTGTTCACGGAAAAATGTTTAATTGTAAAATGACTGAAGAACCTATTGGGTTTGGGATTTTGACTTGGATAAGGTCATCAATGCCTACCAGATTTAAGTTAAAAAAACAAAGGTTCGTCGATATGTACTTCATAGTGACGCTGAAAAATAAAGAAGAAAAAGAAAACTGAAAAAAGGTAAAAAACTAAAAAGAAAAAACACTCAAAGAGAAATTACAGACCGGGACACAAATGACGACCGAGACAGAGGGAATATAAGTGACGACCGGGAACCTCAAAGAGAAATTACACACTGGGACACCCAGCCACAAATCACGACCGGGACACAGGGAATATAAATGACGACCGGGACACAACTACAACGGGGACGCCGGGGGCACAGGCAGGATATATAAATGACGACCGGGACACAGGGATCGTTCGAATAGAAATTACAGACCGGGACACAAATGACGACCGGGACACAGGGAATATAAATGACGACCGGGACACTCAAAGAGAAATTACAAACTGGGACACAGGGACACAAATGACGACCGGGACACAGGGAATATAAATGACGACCAGGACACAGGGACACATCATTAGAATAATGAGGTATAGATCTGAATACGGATTGTTTTTCCCATGGACAATTATATGTTGCATGTTCAAGAGTCAGTAAACCTGACAATCTATTTATATGCACAGACGATGGGACAGCGAAGAATGTTGTATATTCGCATGTTTTACGTAGTTAAAAACATATATTTATGTCTATCTCTATTCACAGATATCTCTCTCTCTCTATATATATATATATATATATATATATATATATATATATATATATATATATATATATATATATATATATATATATATATATATATATATATATATATATATATATATATATATATATATATATATATATATATATATATATATATATCTATATCTATATCTATATCTATATCTATATCTATATCTATATCTATATCTATATCTATATCTATATCTATATCTATATCTATATCTATATATATCTATATCTATATCTATATATATATATATATATATATATATATATATATATATATATATATATATATATATATATATATATATATATATATATATATATATATATATATATATATATATATATATATATATATATATATATATATATATATATTCCAAATACCTATAAGACATCAGATATTACCATCTTAGGTACTGAGTTGCAGTACTGGTCTCGCCGCATTATTTGATAATTTTCTAGTTAACCTGTACTTATACTTTCTGATTTTGAATCCATCAAACGAAAGGGTCACAAATTCAGTAGTAAATTTTATTCTTTTAAAGATCCCAATATCCGATTGCAAAGCTTCTTAAACTCAAATTTAACCGTTTTCTTTTCAATTTTCTTTCAAGGAGGTGATTTTAGCCTGAATGCACAATTTTTAATCGATCGGACGACGAAAACTGAACTGAAACCAGTTAAAAATTCTATAGGTCCACGGACAAGTAGAATTACAAATCAAGAATCAATATAATTACGATTAGCCTACAATTGCAAAATTACAACTGTAATTATAGAATTGCAATTTTAAAACAATAGAGCTAAAAGCAATCAATAAAGTTGTATCTCTACTACCAACATTTTTTACTAAAAATACTGGTATTTAGTATTTTAGTAATACCTGATCACTAAAATACTAACTAAAGGTTTGATAGACGTCCTCTGGCCAAATAGGTTTTGTGACCACTCTTTGTCCTTTATGCTTCAGGGTTTTCCCTCATTCTCAAGACTGGTGATATGAATGGAACTCGCATTATTTACCTCAATCTTTTTTCTTCTTTATCTTTCACCGTGGATGAATATCTGGCTTCTTGTGAATAATTTTGGTGCTTGGTGTAAAATGACCCCCCACAGTCTGTGGGGAAAGGCCTGTAAGTTATGAAACTCGCCCACTGTTTACGTATAGAACTTGTTATTGGGAAGTATACATACTTTTTTTGGAGGGGGGATGCACTTGGGATGGATTTCTATTTGGAGAATCCTCCCTTGGGAGGGAAATTTCTGAGCAGGGGGTTAATATTGCAGGGGAAGTTTTGCACTGGGGGGATCTGACAGAATTACCATACAAAATTCGTTTTAATTGTTTTACATTCTCTTGGCCGAATTTTTCGTGTCGAGACGTTCCGGGACAATTATCCAGGGGCTTTTTTCCGCGTGTTTTGATTTCCGAGAAATAATTTCCTCGAGAGGGTGCATTTCTGGGATGAACGAGAAACCGATTAGAGAAACACCACTACTAGTGGTGTTGAAACACCATTACCAGAGAAACACCACTACTAGCGCAGTTGTCCCCTTACCGGTACCTTATCTGATTTTTCGTTAACTGTGTGTTTATGTCTTGCGTTTTTCTTCTCTTTTTTATTACTATTCCACCTTTGTACTTTTTTCCAAGTGAGGGTTAGGAAGAAATAATAATAATAAAAAAAGAAAAAACTCCATTCATCAGCAAACTTTTAAATTGAATGATATAATGGATGATAATTTCGATCTTCATACCTAACATAGCTTTGGTGTAGCCCACACAGTTTGAAATGTAGGTATTTATGGAAGTAGTTATTAAAATAATTTACTAGGACCAATCATCAAACAGTTCGTGGTAACGAACTGTAAGTAAGGAGCGACCCGGTTCAATAGTAGCCGAAACTCTAAAAAACGGAATTTTGATACAAATAGAAACATCAAAAGAATCGGGTGTTTATGCAGGTTTTAAATATTTAAGTCTCACCAAGTTTAGTCCTACCCATCAACGGCTACGAGCCTGAGAAAATATGCCTTATTTTCGAAAAAAGGGGGAAACACCCCTAAACGTCATAGAATCCTAACAAAAATCACACCATCAGATTCAGCGAATAAGAGAACCCTGAGTAGAGTTTTCAGGCTCATATCTGCAAAAATGTGGAGTTTGTAATTTTTGCGCGAAGAAAGACCACGGATTCGTGTTTATTTGTTTTGATTTAGTTTTTTTTTCCAGGTATGATCGTGTCGACCCAGTGGTCCTAGAATATTGGAAGAGGGCTCATTTGAGCCCTTTTAATACGGAAATTAAATGCTCTAGGGGCCATTTTAAGTGACCAAAAAATTGGAGGGCAAATAGGCCACCTCCCAAGCCACTTTTTTCCCAAAATCATCCGATCAAAATTTTGAAATAGCCGTTTTGTTCATCATAGTTGAAAGGCCCAATAACTATGCCTTTGGGTATAACATGAACCCCCCTCCCACACACAGTTGCAGGGGAGAGGTCTTAAAGTTATAAATTTGCACAATGTTTACGCACAGTATTTGCTATTGGGATGCATGCGTACATTTCTGATGTGGGAGGGGACAAATTTTCTCCTGGGGTTTTCCCACGGGGGAATTTTCCGTAGGGAGGGAAGTTACCAGGAAGTAAACTTGTCAGGGAAAATTATACACTGCGGGAATTTGCCAGAATTCTTATACAAAATTCTTTTTATGTGTCTTGCTTTCTCTTTTCCGTCTCAATTTTACGCACGAAATGTTTAAGAATAATTTTCCGGGTTAATTTTCACGGGATTGAATTGTCTAGAGGATATCTCCATGGTGACGGGGTTCTCCGTGGAGGTGGGGTCAGATTTCCTGGCATTATTTAAAAAACGATCAGAAATCGCTCTTTACACTAAGGTTTTTTAGTACTTTTAAAAAAGCGTCTTATTGTTCTAATTAAATGGCCCTTGTGTTTCAGGAGTCATCCTTAAAGAATTGGAACAAAATTCAAACTTTAGCGTAAAGAGCGAGGGGTTGAGGAGGGGACAACTCCCTTACGTAATACTTTCTGTTCGTTTTAAGTTTTAATGTGGCTCCTTACTTTCGGTCGAAAAAACCTGTTTTTTTTTTATTTATTCCCTATTAAGAGCTAGGATTCAGACGGAAAAATAGGACGCAAAAACAAATCCGAAACTAAAACATAAGCTCAATAAACAACATAATGATGTACTATAATAAAAAAAGCAGCATTCCTAACAACGTGAGTGATTTCTTCTTAATATACACATCAGCACGGAAGGGGAAAGGGACCAGTAAGGAAAACTCCTTGACGAGTTTCAAACATTTTGAACAAATATGCATTTGATAGTTTTAACAACCCTCTTCCCCTCAAGCTAACAATATATACAAAAGATCTGTATCTTTCATTTCAGATAACACTATCAAATGGTACAATTAAAAATATAGCAGTTAATAATTTAACCAGACCAAACTATAAATATTTCTATCAAGAATACTGTATAATGTAGTATCATGATGATAAATGTTTCAGCAAAAGCATTACCAGTCAATATTTTTAAACTTACTTTTCAGACAGCTTGTTTTTCCAATCACTGTTTAGTTCTTCTTCCAATTGCTCTTTCATCTTTTTGATCGCCTCATTTTTCCCTCGGGAAAACTCGTCTATCAAATTCTTCTTTTCCTCTTCTGCTTTGGCAACTGCTGCTTTCATTTCTTCTGAAAGTTGATTACTTCTTTCTAAACTGGACTGGGATAGTTGTTCCAGCTCCTTTTCTAAATAACTCACTGTAAGAACAGGATAGGATTAAAGATACAACAAAATTCTTTTGATTCAGAGAAACCTTATTCAACATACTTTTATAGAAGTTTCGACCCTTATAGTCCTATAGAGGAGATAATAAATAAACGAGTGTTTTTCCCCATTTACATATGCTGTTACATTTGTTCTCTGCACTAAAAGGATATAAGGTCAGATTCATAGGGATGAGGACCTAAGCCCCTAAAATTCCATATACTTTCCCATGTTCTGCATATTTTTCATTCTTCTGTAATATCCGATTCTTTGTGTTTAATAGATCTTCATTAGCAATTAAACGAATACCCTTTTTCGTAAATTGTCACTTGACAGGGGTATGATCTTATGGAGGATACATTGTTCTTGGCAGGATAACCACTATGGAAGAAGACACAAGGGCTTTTTATTGATCTTTATAGAAGTTTTAGAAGGGGTTTCTTGTGTTCCCGAGAAATAGAAGGATTTTCTACTGATCCTTCAATTAATCTTTCAGAACTTGGCTAGAAAATAAACAAACCTTATGTGTTATAATTCACTTAATCGTAACACGGTGATAAGACTTAATGCTTCTAATTATTTTTTTTTTTTTACATTCATTGGATCTTCATTTACAAAGAAACAAACACCCCTTTTTTGTACTTGACATTGGTAAGGTCTTATGATAGATACATCGATACTGGTAGGGCAATCACTACGGATGCTGACACAACGGTAATCTGTTTATGATTACAGAACTTTTAGGAGAGTTTTTCTAATAGTCCCTAAAGACAAATGAGTTTCCACTGATTCTTCTAGTTACCTTTTAGAACTTGGTACCATTCCCTATAAAGAGTTCATGTCTCTTCTTGTTTGCAACACGCTAAAGCTTTCAAGTGGCCTTTAAGACATATACTTATAAAAAACGTATAAAATTTAAGACAGAAACGTATAATAACGGAAACTCGATCTTGTTTCTTTTTATCTTTAGTATTATGACCATTTGGACCACTCTGTACAAATTAACAAGAAATTCCGTTAACAGCAAAAGCAAGTTTTACAAAGGTTTACCTAAAAATTTTTGTTTTTAGCTACAATTCCTGACAAGAAGGCAAAAATGATAGAAAACAAAAAAAAAATAAGCCCTTTGCTATTTTAAATACGGTAAATTTTTACTTGGTTTTCCAATTTGTTTTAGTAACAGTGAATTAGTTGTAAGATTTAAAACTAAAGAGCCGTTAGAATTGGCTAGGATTAAGAGGAATAATTTGTTTTAGTAACAGTGAATTAGTTGTAAGATTTAAAACTAAAGAGCCGTTAGAATTGGCTAGGATTAAGAGGAATAATTTTACCGTAAGTCTGAAAATTTTCTCTTTATGCACAACCTTTTTCGTTTTTTCTAGAATTTAATAATGTTTTATATTTAGTTTTTGTTTTATGTCTTTTATTCATTTATGTTATTAAGCCTATTTTATATCAATAGCCTACTTTGTTTCGTTTGTTGAAGTATTTCGTTTTTCTTTTGCAACTTCATTTAAATACTCTTCTATTTTGAGAAAAAAGAATATAAAAAAATTACATAGGATCTTTAGACAGCATTGACATTGAGGGGAGTTGGAGGGGGAAACCGGAAATCTTGGAAAACGCTTAGAGCGAAGAAATTGGGATGAAACTAGGTGGGTAGAATAAGCAAATGTCGTAGATACGTGATTGACGTAACCGAAATGGATCTGCTTTCTTTGGGGGAGCTACGGGGGTAGGGTTCAGTGCTTTGATGAGTTTGGTGTTTCTGGACGTGCTAGGGTGATGAAAATTGGTAGCCGCGTCAGGGACCTGCGCAAAAGGGCTTAATAAAGTCGTTATCCCCGATTAGACCATCTGGGGGTCTGGGGGTCTGAATATATATATATATATATATATATATATATATATATATATATATATATATATATATATATATATATATATATATATATATATATATATATATATATATATATGTTACGCGCACGCACCATATTAGTTACGCGCCATTGTAGTTGTGTCCCTGTGTCCCACCTGTGAATATATATATATATATATATATATATATATATATATATATATATATATATATATATATATATATATATATATATATATATATATATATATATATATATATTTATATATATATATATATATATATATATATATATATATATATATATATATATATATATATATATATATATATATATATATATATATATATATATATATATATATATTTTTAACTACGTAAAACTTGCGAATATACAACATTCTTGGCCGTCCCATTGTCTGTGCATATAAATAGATTGTCAGATTTACCGAATCTTGAACATGCAACATATAATTGTCCATGGGAAAAAATATCTGTATTCAGATCTGTACCTCATAATTCTAATGATTGCCCTTGAGCTTTGTTGATGGTGATTGCTAATTTGTCCCGGTCGTCATTTGTGTTCCGGTGTCCCGGTCTGTAATTTCTCTTTGAGTGTCCCGGTAGTCATTTATATTCCCTGTGTCCCGGTCGTCATTTGTGTCCCGGTGCTTTGTTGATGGTGATTGCTAATCGAACATTCCTTGTGTCCCGGTCGCTTTCTCTTTGAGTGTCCCGGTCGTCATTTATATTCCCTATGTACCGGTGTCCCGGTCGTCATTTGTGTCCCGATGCCCCGGTTTGTAATTTCGTCAGTTGACAAACATGACGTCAGTCGACACACAAACATGACGTCAGTAGACAGACACACAGACAAACAACTTATTTTTGTATATATATATATATATATATATATATATATATATATATATATATATATATATATATATATATATATACATATATATATATATACAAACAACTTATTTATATATATATATATATACAAACAACTTATTTATATATATATATATATATATATATATATATATAGTCTGTGGATCAGGTGACGTCATGTTTATGTGTTGACTGACGTCATGAAATTAGTTGTCGTCATTTTTGCTTTGACGGTGACGTCATTCAAGATATTTTAGACATATGTTCACGTAGAAATCTATTAATGTTTAAGTTTACAATGACTGATGAACTTACAATGGCAAAAGCCGATGAAGATGCTCAAAGAGTCTATGCCAAAAAACTTGCTGCTGATAGAGAAAGTCAGAAAAGAAAGCGTGCCGAGGAACTACCAGAGCAACGCGAAAGCAGACTTGCTGCTAAAAGAGAAAGTGAAAAAAGAAGGCGTGCCGAGGAATCAAAAGAACCGCAAGGAAACAGGCTTGAGGCTGATAGAGAAAGAAAGAACAGAAATCGTGCCGAGGAATCAAAAGAACAGCAAGGAAACAGGCTTGAGGCTGATAGAGAAAGAAAGAACAGAAAGCGTGCCGAGGAACTACCAGAGCAACGCGGAAGCAGACTTGCTGCTAAAAGAGAAAGTGAAAAAGAAGGCGTGCCGAGGAATTACAAGAACAGCAAGAAATCAGGCTTGCTGCTGATAGAGAAAGTAAGAAAAGAAAGCGTGGCGAGGAATCACAAGAACAGCAAGAAATCAGGCTTGCTGCTGATAGAGAAAGTAAGAAAAGAAAGCGTGCCGAGGAATCAGAGCAACCTGAAAGTTATCGCCTGGCATTCAGGTACAACCCAGTCGATGATTATAGCTTGAGTAGATGTGTTCAAATCGGGACAATGTCTAAAATTTGTCCCTATTGCAAGGCCTTGAAATTCAATGGTGAAACAATGGGAATGTGTTGCGCCTCAGGAAAAGTTAAACTTCCTCTATTGGCTGCACCACCAGAGCCATTGAAGACTTTCCTTACTGGAACTACGTCAGAATCTAAGCGTTTTTTGTCAAAAATCAGAAAATACAACTCATGTTTCCAAATGACGTCGTTTGGAGCCCAAATCGAAAATCCAGATCAATTTATGTCTACTTTCAAAGTAAAAGGGCAAATTTATCATAGAGCAGGGTCCCTTCTACCATTCTCAGGCGAGAATCATAAATTTTTACAATTGTACTTCATCAGTGATAGAAATTCTGAATTGAATGCACGTTGCAAAATTTCTCCCAACGTTGAAAGGACAATCGTTTCCCAATTGCAACATCTTTTCCACGAAAATAATAATTTAGTGCGTCTGTTCAAAACAGCCATCGATTTGATGCCTACTGATACGCATAAAATTGTTATTTCCGCTGACAAAACGCCTCCTGGCCAACATGTGCGTAGATACAATGCTCCAACTATCGACGAAGTGGCAATCGTTATGGTCGGTGATCAGTTTTTACCTCGAGATATTATTCTTCATAAGCGAAACGCTCAGTTGTTAAGAATTGCTGAAACTCATCGATGCTACGACGCCCTACAATATCCTATCATTTTTTGGGATGGAGCCGACGGCTATCACTTTAATATTAAATTGATGAATCCAGCCACTAACAAAGAAATGAATAAGAAATGCAGTGCAATGCATTATTATTCCTATAGACTAATGATTCGGCAGGATGAAGAAAATTATATTTTAAAATGCCGTGAATTGTTTCACCAATTCGTCGTTGATATGTATGCTAAAATTGAATCAGAACGTTTGCTATATATCCGCCTGAATCAGACCAAGCTCCGCTCTGAACAATACATTCATTTGCGAGATGCAGTTATAAATGACGGTAATACCACAAACGTTGGAAGATTAACAATTTTACCTTCGTCATATGCTGGCAGTCCCCGTCATATGCATGAATATGCTCAAGATGCTATTGCGTATGTTCGTCTCTATGGTCGTCCAGATTTATTTATTACATTTACATGTAATCAATATTGGGACAAGATACTGCAGCTTTTACTTCAAGGACAATCGGCGGTTCATAGGCATGACATTACGGCCCGTGTCTTCCGGCAAAAGTTGAAATCACTGATAAACTACATTGTAAAACTTGAAGTGTTTGGGTCAGTGCGATGCTGGATGTACTCAGTGGAATGGCAAAAACGAGGTTTGCCACGCGCACATATACTAATCTGGCTACATAAAAAAATTACTTCGAACGAAATTGATGATGTGATTTCCGCTGAAATACCTGATAAAAATGTCGATAAGCGGTTACATGATATTATTGTAAAAAATATGATACATGGACCTTGCGGTGCACTGAACGAAAATTCACCATGCATGGCCAAAGGAAGGTGCACAAAGCAATATCCTCGACTTTTAGTATCAAACACAATTACTGGCAATGATGGTTACCCACAATATAGAAGAAGATCTACTGAAGATGGCGGTAAAACAGCAATAATAAAGAAGCGTAACGGTACCACCATCGAAGTAGATAACCAGTGGGTTGTTCCATATTCCCCATTATTATCAAAAACATTTAATGCACACATAAACGTTGAATACTGTAACTCCGTAAAGGCAATCAAATACATATGTAAATACGTCAACAAAGGCAGTGACATGGCAGTTTTTGGCTTGCAGCCCGAAATCAAAGATTTCGATGAAATCGTACAATATCAGGCTGGAAGATACATAAGCAGTAATGAAGCTGTTTGGCGAATTCTTTCATTTCCGATACATGAACGTAGTCCAGCTGTTGTTCACTTAGCGGTACATTTACAGAATGGTCAACGTGTTTATTTCACGGAAACCAACGTGCAACAAAGAGTCCTGAATCCACCGGATACAGCATTAACAGCTTTTTTTTCGCTTTGCAAAAATTATTCTTTTGCAAAAAAACTGCTGTATACTGAAGTGCCTTCGTATTACACGTGGAATACTAAAAATAAAGTATTTGAACGTCGAAAACAGGGTAAGTCAGTCGACGGCCAACCTACCATCTTCAAAGATACCACGATAGGAAGACTCTACACCGTTCACCCCAATCAACATGAATGCTTCTTTCTACGCCTGCTTTTGGTGAATGTACCCGGTCCGACATCCTTTGAGTATTTGAGGACTGTAAATGGTACTATACATGACACTTACCGTAGAGCATGCCAAGCTCTGAATTTATTGGAGAATGACCAACACTGGGATAACTGCATCAATGACGCGTGCGAAACGTCAACCCCAAGTCAAATTCGTGCATTGTTTGGCATCATTTTAACAACTTGCTCTCCATCAGCTCCTACAGAGTTATGGGAAAAATATAAGTCAAAAATGTCCGAAGATATACTCCATCGAAAACAGTTAGAGACGTCAGATATGACTTTTGATTTTACATCAGAAATTTATAACTACACTTTAGTTGTTATAGAAGATTTGTGCGTACGTATGGCAAACAAACCTCTTCAGGATTTGGGAATGCCTTCACCTAACCGTATCGCTGCTGTTTCGACATGTGTAGAATTGGATCGTGAACAAAGTTACAGTACGAGTGATCTATTGTCGTATGTACAAAATAACATTTCCAAGTTAACGTCGGAACAAAAAGACATTTATGATACGATAATGCATTGTGTCGATAACAACGTTGGAGAAATTTTCTTTTTGGATGCGCCAGGAGGTACTGGTAAAACGTTTGTGATAAAACTGATTCTGGCATCAATTCGATCAAAAAATGATATAGCGTTGGCAATTGCGTCGTCCGGAATAGCCGCAACATTGCTGCCTGGTGGAAGAACTGCTCATTCCGCTTTGAAATTGCCTCTGAACTTGCATTCTACAGAAACTCCCACGTGCAATATTTCCAAATCATCTGGGATGGGTAAAGTATTGCAGCAATGCAAACTTATTATTTGGGATGAGTGCACAATGGCACACAAAAAATCACTCGAGGCTCTGGATCAATGCTTGAAAGATTTGCGAGGGAAGTCGAAATCCTTTGGCAGCACATTAATATTGCTTGCGGGAGATTTCAGGCAAACATTACCTATAATACCTAGATCAACTCCTGCAGACGAAATGAACGCTTGCCTGAAAAATTCTAATTTATGGGCACACGTAAAAACATTAAAATTAACTACAAATATGCGTGTCCGATTGCAAAACGATGACTCTGGTCAAACATTTTCAGATCAATTGCTGGCAATGGGAAACGGAAAGCTCCCAGTAGACTCAATTTCAGGACGTATACAACTACCTGCTGATTTCTGTAATTTAGTGACGTCCAAAAATGAATTGATTGAAAAAGTATTTCCGAATATTCTAAAAAATTATAAAAATAATAAATGGCTAAGTGAAAGAGCGATTCTCGCACCCAAAAATATAGACGTCCACGAAATCAACAATATTGTTTTGACCAAGATTCGAGACCAGGCAGTCCTTTACAAGTCAGTCGACACAGTTTTGGAACCAAATGAAGCGGTTAATTATCCATCTGAATTTTTAAATTCCATAGATCTTTCAGGGTTTCCACCACACGTGCTACAATTAAAAATAGGCGTACCAATAATACTTTTAAGAAATATAAACCCACCAAAGCTTTGCAATGGCACTCGACTTGCCGTAAAAAAAACAATGGAAAACCTAATAGAGGCTACAATCTTGACAGGGCTTTTTGAGGGTGAGGCTGTTCTTATTCCTCGCATTCCCATGATTCCAACGGATCTGCCTTTTCAATTTAAAAGATTGCAATTCCCAATTCGATTAGCATTTGCAATCACCATTAACAAAGCTCAAGGTCAATCATTAGAAAAATGTGGTATAGATCTTAATACTGATTGTTTTTCCCATGGACAACTGTACGTTGCATGTTCGAGGGTCGGTAAACCTGACAATCTATTTATATGCAGCGACAATTGGACAGCGAAGAATGTTGTATATTCGCAAGTTTTACGCAGTTAATTTGTATTTTGGAACCAAATGAAGCGGTTAATTATCCATCTGAATTTTTAAATTCCATAGATCCTTCAGGGTTTCCACCACACGTGCTACAACTAAAAATAGGCGTGCCAATAATACTTTTAAGAAATATCAACCCACCAAAGCTATGCAATGGCACGCGACTTGCCGTAAAAAAAACAATGGAAAACCTAATAGAGGCCACAATCTTGACAGGGCCTTATGAGGGTGAGGCTGTTCTTATTCCTCGCATTCCCATGATTCCAACGGATCTGCTTTTTCAATTTAAAAGATTGCAATTCCCAATTCGATTAGCATTTGCAACCACCATCAACAAAGCTCAAGGGCAATCACTAGAAAAATGCGGTATAGATCTTAATACAGATTGCTTTACCAATGTACAATTGTATGTTGCATCTTTGAGGGTCGGTAAACCTGACAATCTATTTATACGCACAGACAATGGGACAGCGAAGACTGTTGTATATTCACAAGTTTTACGTAGTTAATTTGTATTGCATCTATCTATCTATATAAAAACGAGTTATGTGTATGCATGTTTGTTTGTTTGTAAAAAGAGCGTTTGCATATGACGTCATTATTAGTACATACGGCTTCGTATATGGACAGACAATGGGAAAGCCAAGAATGTTGTATATTCGCAATTTTTACGTAGTTTGAAACACATATATAAATCTATCTATATTCACAGGTGGGACACAGGGACACAACTACAATGGCGCGTAACTAATATGGCGCGTAACGACTTACGCGCGCGGGGGGGCTTGAGGGGGTGCGAAGCGCCCCACCAACTAGGTGTTGGGGTGGCGCGAAGCGCCACCCCAACAGCTAGTGTATATATATATATATATATATATATATATATATATATATATATATATATATATATATATATATATACTCACAAGTGAGACACAGGGACACAACTACAATGGCGCGTAACTAATATGGCACGTAACAACTTTGGCGCGCGGGGGAGCTTGCGGGGGGGGCGAAGCGCCCCCTCCAACTAGGTGTTGGGATGGCGCGAAGCGCCCCCTCCAACTAGGTGTTGGGATGGCGCGAAGCGCCACCCTAACAGCTAGTATATATATATATATATATATATATATATATCTATATATCTATATATCTATATATCTATATATCTATATATCTATATATATATATATATATATATATATATATATATATATATATATATATATATATATATATATATATATATATATATATATACATATATATATATATATATATATATATATATATATATATATATATATATATATATATATATATATATATATATATATATATATATATATATATATATATATATATATATATATATATATATATATATATATATATATATATATATATATATACTGAATTTCAGTTCCACTTTAAATTTAGTATATAGAAGGCTCCGCAGAAAAAATTCCGATCGGGCCCTGCATCCAGTCGATCTGACCCTGTCAAAATATTTTTGGTTTAGATATTTTCCTGGCCCTCTCTACCATTATGACCCTTACTCTACCCTTTTATCTCTTTCTACCAATCTGATCCTTCAAGTTACAAGCCTATAAAACACTTTAGATGTTGCAAACTGAAACAGCCCAAATTAGTTTCAAATTTTGTTTTCTGCATGGAATACAAAATTTGGCCAAAGAAACTTGTGACTATAATTTCCAGATATGCTCTTTTGACGAGCTAAGTAAACAAGATTTTTGTTTTCGGGTTGCGTCTCTATTTCATTAGTAGTAAATTCTAATCTAAATACTATTTAAATAAAAAATAGACAGAATAGAGACCAACCACTCAGCTCCTCACTCCAAGTCAAGATTTGAGGTTCATTTACCACCACCTCCCCCTCCCGACCATAAATTATCCTGAATTTACAACTTGATCCCCAAAGCCATTCCCAGGATGTTACAGATACTTCTCTCAAATCATCTTGCTTTTTTATCTGACGACTTTTGATTTACCTTTATAATTTCTTTAGGGACTTGGAGTGCAAAAGTGTTTTTGATGGACTGGGGACAAGACATTTTCCTCCCTGGTCGTCAAGTTGAAAATATGGAATGATGTTGGGTCTGAGGGCAAATGAACCTCAAATTTTGACTTGAAACGAAAGAAAAAACGAAAGAAAAAACGAAACTATGAAATAAACAAAGATGGATAATCAACCTGAATAACAATTTGTAACAATTAAAACTGTAACAATTTGTAAAACAATTAAACAGTTAAAACTAAAAACATTTCTGTTAATTGTCAAATATATAAAAAAAAATCATTCATTTGGCTTGCGTAATCGATTGCATAACCTTTTATTTTTGAAAAACGCCTATTGCTTCTTAAAAAAGTACAAAATGTTCCTACTTTTAATTATAGGGAATGTGTGTCGGGGTTCGTCCTTTACTAAGCAAAATCGTAGTCAGTGACAAGATCACTTGATTTTTTTTTTGGGGGGGGGGGGGGGTTGTCATCCTCTTTGTCAAAGTTAAGCCTATTTTTCAGCCTCATAGATGATATTGAGTAATAATAGAAAAAAAAAAAATAAAAGCGGAGCTATATTTAAACCAAAGACGAGTGAAGTTTAAACTATGAAATTTAATTGAAACTTAAAACCGACAAAAATTTAAATGAATAAAATGAATTTAAAAAAAAAACAACAGAAATCCCCACAAAACAAGTAGGGCTGACACCCAGTATCACTTTTGAATTCTTCACATTCCTATAGTTTTTCACCAGCGTGCGTTTTCATATGCCTAGTCAAATTGCTCTTGGTGGAAAATTTCTTTTTGCATGCTTGACATTCATAGAGTTTTTCTCCATTGTGCGTTCTCATGTGCTGACCCAAACTAAATTGCGAAGAAATGTTCTTTTTGCACATATTACATTCGTATGGTTTTTCACCAGTGTGGGTCCTCATATGTATAGCCAAATTGGACTTGGTAGAACATTTTTTTTTTCGCATACTTCACATTCACAGGGTTTTTCTCCATTATGAGACCTCATATGCCTAGCCAATCTGTACTTTGAAGGAAATTTCTTCTTGCAAACTTCACATTCATGTAGTTTTTCACCAGTGTGCATTCTCATATGCTCGTTTAAAGACTTTAACCAACCGAATTTCTTTTCACATGTTTCACATTCATAAAGTTTCTCACCAGTGTGGGTTCTCATATGCATGGTCAATATATACTTCCGAGGAAATTTCAATTCGCAAACGTCACATTCATGTAGTTTTTCACCAGTGTGGGTCCTCATATGTATAGCCAAATAGTCATTGGTAGAAAATATTTTTTCGCATACTTCACATTCATAGGGTTTTTCTCCATTATGAGACCTCATATGCCTAGTCAATCCGTGCTTTGAAGGGAATTTCTTCTTGCAAACTTCACATTCATGTAGTTTTTCACCAGTGTGCATTCTCATATGCTCGTTTAAAGACATTAACCAACCGAATTTCTTTTTACATGTTTCACATTCATAAAGTTTCTCACCAGTGTGGGTTCTCATATGCATGGCCAAATTGGACTTGGTAGAACATTTTTTTTTGCATACTTCACATTCATAGGGTTTTTCTCCATTATGAGACCTCATATGCCTAGCCAATTTGTACTTTGAAGGGAATTTCTTCTTGCAAACTTCACATTCATGTAGTTTTTCACCAGTGTGCATTCTCATATGCTCGTTTAAAGACATTAACCAACCGAATTTCTTTTTACATGTTTCACATTCATAAAGTTTCTCACCAGTGTGGGTTCTCATATGCATGGCCAATATATACTTCCAAGGAAATTTCTTTTCGCAAACGTCACATTCATGTAGTTTTTCACCAGTGTGGGTCCTCATATGTATAGCCAAATAGTCATTGGTAGAAAAAAAATTTTCGCATACTTCACATTCATAGGGTTTTTCTCCATTATGAGACCTCATATGCCTAGCCAATCCGTACTTTGAAGGGAATTTCTTCTTGCAAACTTCACATTCATGCAGTTTTTCACCAGTGTGCATTCTCATATGCTCGTTTAAAGACACTAACCAACCGAATTTCTTTTTACATGTTTCACATTCACATGGTTTTTCATCAGTGTGGGCTCTCATATGCCTAGTCAAATCGTTCTTGATAGAAAATTTCTTTTTGCAAGCTTCACATTCATAGATTTTTTCCAGTTGTATGTCTTCTTGGATTGTAAAGTCGGTCACTCCGGTAATATGCTGTGAATCTGAGTTAGGGCCAAAGTTTCCAATTCTTAGATCCATATCACTAAAGGTATAATGTACTTGTACTTGTTACTTGTATACTTATATAGCTACTTGCTTGTCGGAAAGAGATTGATGGATCTTCCTAGACAATGCTTGTTTTTATGCTATGAATGACGTCATTAAAAAAGCCTATGATGTGGATTTTCATGTGACGTCATTTACAGATATAATATAAATGCAGCATTCTATATTAGTGGATGACGTCATCAAGATACTGGTTTATATAAATATTATATGTGCCATATGTATTTTCCTCCAAAATTAAGGCTCTCCACAAATTTTCAGAAGGCTCCGCAGAAAAAATTCCGATCGGGCCCTGCATCCAGTCGATCCGACCCTGTCAAAATATTTTTGGTTTAGATATTTTCCTGGCCCTCTCTACCATTATGACCCTTACTCTACCCATTTATCTCTTTCTACCAATCTGATCCTTCAAGTTACAAGCCTATAAAACACTTTAGATGTTGCAAACTGACACAGCCCAAATTAGTTTCAAATGTTGTTTTCTGCATGGAATACAAAATTTGGCCAAAGAAACTTGTGACTATAATTTCCAGATATGCTCTTTTGACGAGCTAAGTAAACAAGATTTTTGTTTTCGGGTTGCGTCTCTATTTCATTAGTAGTAAATTCTAATCTAAATACTATTTAAATAAAAAATAGACAGAATAGAGACCAACCACTCAGCTCCTCACTCCAAGTCAAGATTTGAGGTTCATTTACCACCACCTCCCCCTCCCGACCATAAATTATCCTGAATTTACAACTTGATCCCCAAAGCCATTCCCAGGATGTTACAGATACTTCTCTCAAATCATCTTGCTTTTTTATCTGACGACTTTTGATTTACCTTTATAATTTCTATAGGGACTTGGAGTGCAAAAGTGTTTTTGATGGACTGGGGACAAGACATTTTCCTCCCTGGTCGTCAAGTTGAAAATATGGAATGATGTTGGGTCTGAGGGCAAATGAACCTCAAATTTTGACTTGAAACGAAAGAAAAAACGAAAGAAAAAACGAAACTATGAAATAAACAAAGATGGATAATCAACCTGAATAACAATTTGTAACAATTAAAACTGTAACAATTTGTAAAACAATTAAACAGTTAAAACTAAAAACATTTCTGTTAATTGTCAAATATATAAAAAAAAATCATTCATTTGGCTTGCGTAATCGATTGCATAACCTTTTATTTTTGAAAAACGCCTATTGCTTCTTAAACAAGTACAAAATGTTCCTACTTTTAATTATAGGGAATGTGTGTCGGGGTTCGTCCTTTACTAAGCAAAATCGTAGTCAGTGACAAGATCACTTGATTTTTTTTTTTTGGGGGGGGGGGGGGTTGTCATCCTCTTTGTCAAAGTTAAGCCTATTTTTCAGCCTCATAGATGATATTGAGTAATAATAGAAAAAAAAAAATAAAAGCGGAGCTATATTTAAACCAAAGACGAGTGAAGTTTAAACTATGAAATTTAATTGAAACTTAAAACCGACAAAAATTTAAATGAATAAAATGAATTTAAAAAAAAAAAACAGAAATCCCCACAAAACAAGTAGGGCTGACACCCAGTATCACTTTTGAATTCTTCACATTCCTATAGTTTTTCACCAGCGTGCGTTTTCATATGCCTAGTCAAATTGCTCTTGGTGGAAAATTTCTTTTTGCATGCTTGACATTCATAGAGTTTTTCTCCATTGTGCGTTCTCATGTGCTGACCCAAACTAAATTGCGAAGAAATGTTCTTTTTGCACATATTCCATTCGTATGGTTTTTCATCAGTGTGGGTCCTCATATGTATAGCCAAATGGGACTTGGTAGAAGATTTTTTTTTTCGCATACTTCACATTCACAGGGTTTTTCTCCATTATGAGACCTCATATGCCTAGCCAATCTATACTTTGAAGGAAATTTCTTCTTGCAAACTTCACATTCATGTAGTTTTTCACCAGTGTGCATTCTCATATGCTCGTTTAAAGACTTTAACCAACCGAATTTCTTTTCACATGTTTCACATTCATAAAGTTTCTCACCAGTGTGGGTTCTCATATGCATGGTCAATATATACTTCCGAGGAAATTTCAATTCGCAAACGTCACATTCATGTAGTTTTTCACCAGTGTGGGTCCTCATATGTATAGCCAAATAGTCATTGGTAGAAAATATTTTTTCGCATACTTCACATTCATAGGGTTTTTCTCCATTATGAGACCTCATATGCCTAGTCAATCCGTGCTTTGAAGGGAATTTCTTCTTGCAAACTTCACATTCATGTAGTTTTTCACCAGTGTGCATTCTCATATGCTCGTTTAAAGACATTAACCAACCGAATTTCTTTTTACATGTTTCACATTCATAAAGTTTCTCACCAGTGTGGGTTCTCATATGCATGGCCAAATTGGACTTGGTAGAACATTTTTTTTTGCATACTTCACATTCATAGGGTTTTTCTCCATTATGAGACCTCATATGCCTAGCCAATTTGTACTTTGAAGGGAATTTCTTCTTGCAAACTTCACATTCATGTAGTTTTTCACCAGTGTGCATTCTCATATGCTCGTTTAAAGACATTAACCAACCGAATTTCTTTTTACATGTTTCACATTCATAAAGTTTCTCACCAGTGTGGGTTCTCATATGCATGGCCAATATATACTTCCAAGGAAATTTCTTTTCGCAAACGTCACATTCATGTAGTTTTTCACCAGTGTGGGTCCTCATATGTATAGCCAAATTGTCATTGGTAGAAAAAAATTTTTCGCATACTTCACATTCATAGGGTTTTTCTCCATTATGAGACCTCATATGCCTAGCCAATCCGTACTTTGAAGGGAATTTCTTCTTGCAAACTTCACATTCATGCAGTTTTTCACCAGTGTGCATTCTCATATGCTCGTTTAAAGACACTAACCAACCGAATTTCTTTTTACATGTTTCACATTCACATGGTTTTTCATCAGTGTGGGCTCTCATATGCCTAGTCAAATCGTTCTTGATAGAAAATTTCTTTTTGCAAGCTTCACATTCATAGATTTTTTCCAGTTGTATGTCTTCTTGGATTGTAAAGTCGGTCACTCCAGTCACATGCTGTGATTCTGAGTTAGGGCCAAAGTTTCCAATTCTTAGATCCATATCACTAAAGGTATAATGTACTTGTACTTGTTACTTGTATACTTATATAGCTACTTGCTTGTCGGAAAGAGATTGATGGATCTTCCTAGACAATGCTTGTTTTTATGCTATGAATGACGTCATTAAAAAAGCCTATGATGTGAATTTTCATGTGACGTCATTTACAGATATAATATAAATGCAGCATTCTATATTAGTGGATGACGTCATCAAGATACTGGTTTATATAAATATTATATGTGCCATATGTATTTTCCTCCAAAATTAAGGCTCTCCACAAATTTTCAGAAGGCTCCGCAGAAAAAATTCCGATCGGGCCCTGCATCCAGTCGATCCGACCCTGTCAAAATATTTTTGGTTTAGATATTTTCCTGGCCCTCTCTACCATTATGACCCTTACTCTACCCTTTTATCTCTTTCTACCAATCTGATCCTTCAAGTTACAAGCCTATAAAACACTTTAGATGTTGCAAACTGACACAGCCCAAATTAGTTTCAAATGTTGTTTTCTGCATGGAATACAAAATTTGGCCAAAGAAACTTGTGACTATAATTTCCAGATATGCTCTTTTGACGAGCTAAGTAAACAAGATTTTTGTTTTCGGGTTGCGTCTCTATTTCATTAGTAGTAAATTCTAATCTAAATACTATTTAAATAAAAAATAGACAGAATAGAGACCAACCACTCAGCTCCTCACTCCAAGTCAAGATTTGAGGTTCATTTACCACCACCTCCCCCTCCCGACCATAAATTATCCTGAATTTACAACTTGATCCCCAAAGCCATTCCCAGGATGTTACAGATACTTCTCTCAAATCATCTTGCTTTTTTATCTGACGACTTTTGATTTACCTTTATAATTTCTTTAGGGACTTGGAGTGCAAAAGTGTTTTTGATGGACTGGGGACAAGACATTTTCCTCCCTGGTCGTCAAGTTGAAAATATGGAATGATGTTGGGTCTGAGGGCAAATGAACCTCAAATTTTGACTTGAAACGAAAGAAAAAACGAAACTATGAAATAAACAAAGATGGATAATCAACCTGAATAACAATTTGTAACAATTAAAACTGTAACAATTTGTAAAACAATTAAACAGTTAAAACTAAATACATTTCTGTTAATTGTCAAATATATAAAAAAAAATCATTCATTTGGCTTGCGTAATCGATTGCATAACCTTTTATTTTTGAAAAACGCCTATTGCTTCTTGAACAAGTACAAAATGTTCCTACTTTTAATTATAGGGAATGTGTGTCGGGGTTCGTCCTTTACTAAGCAAAATCGTAGTCAGTGACAAAATCACTTGATTTTTTTTTTGGGGGGGGGGGTTGTCATCCTCTTTGTCAAAGTTAAGCCTATTTTTCAGCCTCATAGATGATATTGAGTAATAATAGAAAAAAAATAATAAAAGCGGAGCTATATTTAAACCAAAGACGAGTGAAGTTTAAACTATGAAATTTAATTGAAACTTAAAACCGACAAAAATTTAAATGAATAAAATGAATTTAAAAAAAAAAAAAACAGAAATCCCCACAAAACAAGTAGGGCTGACACCCAGTATCACTTTTGAATTCTTCACATTCCTATAGTTTTTCACCAGCGTGCGTTTTCATATGCCTAGTCAAATTGCTCTTGGTGGAAAATTTATTTTTGCATGCTTGACATTCATAGAGTTTTTCTCCATTGTGCGTTCTCATGTGCTGACCCAAACTAAATTGCGAAAAAATGTTCTTTTTGCACATATTCCATTCGTATGGTTTTTCATCAGTGTGGGTCCTCATATGTATAGCCAAATGGGACTTGGTAGAAGATTTTTTTGTTCGCATACTTCACATTCACAGGGTTTTTCTCCATTATGAGACCTCATATGCCTAGCCAATCTGTACTTTGAAGGAAATTTCTTCTTGCAAACTTCACATTCATGTAGTTTTTCACCAGTGTGCATTCTCATATGCTCGTTTAAAGACTTTAACCAACCGAATTTCTTTTCACATGTTTCACATTCATAAAGTTTCTCACCAGTGTGGGTTCTCATATGCATGGCCAATACATACTTCCGAGGAAATTTCAATTCGCAAACGTCACATTCATGTAGTTTTTCACCAGTGTGGGTCCTCATATGTATAGCCAAATAGTCATTGGTAGAAAAAAAATTTTCGCATACTTCACATTCATAGGGTTTTTCTCCATTATGAGACCTCATATGCCTAGCCAATCCGTGCTTTTAAGGGAATTTCTTCTTGCAAACTTCACATTCATGTAGTTTTTCACCAGTGTGCATTCTCATATGCTCGTTTAAAGACATTAACCAACCGAATTTCTTTTTACATGTTTCACATTCATAAAGTTTCTCACCAGTGTGGGTTCTCATATGCATGGCCAAATTGGACTTGGTAGAACATTTTTTTTTGCATACTTCACATTCATAGGGTTTTTCTCCATTATGAGACCTCATATGCCTAGCCAATTTGTACTTTGAAGGGAATTTCTTCTTGCAAACTTCACATTCATGTAGTTTTTCACCAGTGTGCATTCTCATATGCTCGTTTAAAGACATTAACCAACCGAATTTCTTTTTACATGTTTCACATTCATAAAGTTTCTCACCAGTGTGGGTTCTCATATGCATGGCCAATATATACTTCCAAGGAAATTTCTTTTCGCAAACGTCACATTCATGTAGTTTTTCACCAGTGTGGGTCCTCATATGTATAGCCAAATTGTCATTGGTAGAAAAAAATTTTTCGCATACTTCACATTCATAGGGTTTTTCTCCATTATGAGACCTCATATGCCTAGCCAATCCATACTTTGAAGGGAATTTCTTCTTGCAAACTTCACATTCATGCAGTTTTTCACCAGTGTGCATTCTCATATGCTCGTTTAAAGACACTAACCAACCGAATTTCTTTTTACATGTTTCACATTCATATGGTTTTTCACCAGTGTGGGCTCTCATATGCCTAGTCAAATCGTTCTTGATAGAAAATTTCTTTTTGCAAGCTTCACATTCATAGATTTTTTCCAGTTGTATGTCTTCTTGGATTGTAAAGTCGGTCACTCCAGTCACATGCTGTGAATCTGAGTTAGGGCCAAAGTTTCCAATTCTTAGATCCATATCACTAAAGGTATAATGTACTTGTACTTGTTACTTGTATACTTATATAGCTACTTGCTTGTCGGAAAGAGATTGATGGATCTTCCTAGACAATGCTTGTTTTTATGCTATGAATGACGTCATTAAAAAAGCCTATGATGTGAATTTTCATGTGACGTCATTTACAGATATAATATAAATGCAGCATTCTATATTAGTGGATGACGTCATCAAAATACTGGTTTATATAAATATTATATGTGCCATATGTATTTTCCTCCAAAATTAAGGCTCTCCACAAATTTTCAGAAGGCTCCGCAGAAAATATTCCGATCGGGCCCTGCATCCAGTCGATCCGACCCTGTCAAAATATTTTTGGTTTAGATATTTTCCTGGCCCTCTCTACCATTATGACCCTTACTCTACCCTTTTATCTCTTTCTACCAATCTGATCCTTCAAGTTACAAGCCTATAAAACACTTTAGATGTTGCAAACTGACACAGCCCAAATTAGTTTCAAATGTTGTTTTCTGCATGGAATACAAAATTTGGCCAAAGAAACTTATGACTATAATTTCCAGATATGCTCTTTTGACGAGCTAAGTAAACAAGATTTTTGTTTTCGGGTTGCGTCTCTATTTCATTAGTAGTAAATTCTAATCTAAATACTATTTAAATAAAAAATAGACAGAATAGAGACCAACCACTCAGCTCCTCACTCCAAGTCAAGATTTGAGGTTCATTTACCACCACCTCCCCCTCCCGACCATAAATTATCCTGAATTTACAACTTGATCCCCAAAGCCATTCCCAGGATGTTACAGATACTTCTCTCAAATCATCTTGCTTTTTTATCTGACGACTTTTGATTTACCTTTATAATTTCTTTAGGGACTTGGAGTGCAAAAGTGTTTTTGATGGACTGGGGACAAGACATTTTCCTCCCTGGTCGTCAAGTTGAAAATATGGAATGATGTTGGGTCTGAGGGCAAATGAACCTCAAATTTTGACTTGAAACGAAAGAAAAAACGAAAGAAAAAACGAAACTATGAAATAAACAAAGATGGATAATCAACCTGAATAACAATTTGTAACAATTAAAACTGTAACAATTTGTAAAACAATTAAACAGTTAAAACTAAATACATTTCTGTTAATTGTCAAATATATAAAAAAAAATCATTCATTTGGCTTGCGTAATCGATTGCATAACCTTTTATTTTTGAAAAACGCCTATTGCTTCTTGAACAAGTACAAAATGTTCCTACTTTTAATTATAGGGAATGTGTGTCGGGGTTCGTCCTTTACTAAGCAAAATCG
The DNA here is from genome assembly GCF_032884065.1 of Artemia franciscana. Taxonomy (NCBI): domain Eukaryota; kingdom Metazoa; phylum Arthropoda; class Branchiopoda; order Anostraca; family Artemiidae; genus Artemia; species Artemia franciscana. The sequence continues at coordinate 1,399,409 of NW_027062649.1, read as the reverse complement.
TAGTCAGTGACAAAATCACTTGATTTTTTTTTTGGGGGGGGGGGGTTGTCATCCTCTTTGTCAAAGTTAAGCCTATTTTTCAGCCTCATAGATGATATTGAGTAATAATAGAAAAAAAATAATAAAAGCGGAGCTATATTTAAACCAAAGACGAGTGAAGTTTAAACTATGAAATTTAATAGAAACTTAAAACCGACCAAAATTTAAATGAATAAAATGAATTAAAAAAAAAAACAAAAACAGAAATCCCCACAAAACAAGTAGGGCTGACACCCAGTATCTCTTTCGAATTCTTCACATTCCTATAGTTTTTCACCAGCGTGCGTTTTCATATGCCTAGTCAAATTGCTCTTGGTGGAAAATTTATTTTTGCATGCTTGACATTCATAGAGTTTTTCTCCATTGTGCGTTCTCATGTGCTGACCCAAACTAAATTGCGAAGAAATGTTCTTTTTGCACATATTACATTCGTATGGTTTTTCACCAGTGTGGGTCCTCATATGTATAGCCAAATTGGACTTGGTAGAACATTTTTTTTTCGCATACTTCACATTCACAGGGTTTTTCTCCATTATGAGACCTCATATGCCTAGCCAATCTGTACTTTGAAGGAAATTTCTTCTTGCAAACTTCACATTCATGTAGTTTTTCACCAGTGTGCATTCTCATATGCTCGTTTAAAGACTTTAACCAACCGAATTTCTTTTCACATGTTTCACATTCATAAAGTTTCTCACCAGTGTGGGTTCTCATATGCATGGCCAATATATACTTCCAAGGAAATTTCTTTTCGCAAACGTCACATTCATGTAGTTTTTCACCAGTGTGGGTCCTCATATGTATAGCCAAATTGTCATTGGTAGAAAAATTTTTTTCGCATACTTCACATTCATAGAGTTTTTCTCCATTATGAGACCTCATATGCCTAGCCAATCCGTACTTTGAAGGGAATTTCTTCTTGCAAACTTCACATTCATGCAGTTTTTCACCAGTGTGCATTCTCATATGCTCGTTTAAAGATACTAACCAACCGAATTTTTTTTTACATGTTTCACATTCATATGGTTTTTCACCAGTGTGGGCTCTCATATGCCTAGTCAAATCGTTCTTGATAGAAAATTTCTTTTTGCAAGCTTCACATTCATAGATTTTTTCCAGTTGTATGTCTTCTTGGATTGTAAAGTCGGTCACTCCAGTCATATGCTGTGAATCTGAGTTAGGGCCAAAGTTTCCAATTCTTAGATCCATATCACTAAAGGTATAATGTACTTGTACTTGTTACTTGTATACTTATATAGCTACTTGCTTGTCGGAAAGAGATTGATGGATCTTCCTAGACAATGCTTGTTTTTATGCTATGAATGACGTCATTAAAAAAGCCTATGATGTGAATTTTCATGTGACGTCATTTACAGATATAATATAAATGCAGCATTCTATATTAGTGGATGACGTCATCATACTGGTTTATATAAATATTATATGTGCCATATGTATTTTCCTCCAAAATTAAGGCTCTCCACGAATTTTCTCAAACTTGTGACCTATTTACATCGATATTAGATCGACAAAGCTCAAGGGCAATCATTAGAATCATGAGGTATAACTAAAAAAAAAACTAAAAAAAGGTAAAAAACTAAAAACTAAAAAAAGACCAATTCAAAAACGAATGTATATACAGACCGGGACACCGGGACACAAATGACGACCGGGACACAGGGAATATAAATGACGACCGGGACACTTAAAGAGAAATTACAGACTGGGACACCGGGACACAAATGACGACCGGGACACAGGGAATATAAATGACGACCGGGACACAGGGACACAACTACAACGGGGACGCCGGGGGGGCACAGGGGTATATATAAATGACGACGGCGATACAGGGAATGTTCGATTAGCAATCACCATCAACAAAGCTCAAGGGCAATCATTAGAATCATGAGGCATAATTAAAAAAAAACTAAAAAAAAGGTAAAAAACTACAAACAAAAAAAAGACCAAAAAAACTAAAAAGGTAAAAACTACAAAAAAAACTAAAAACAAAAAAGAAAAAAAAATAAAAAACTAAAAAAAGGATAAAAACCAAAAAAAAACTAAAAAGAAAAAAAGGGGAAAAACACAAAAATTTATTTCATCATATACCAATTCAAAAACGAATGTATATACAGACCGGGACACAAATGACGACCGGGACACAGGGTATATAAATGACGACCGGGACACAGGGACACAACTATAACGGGGACGCCGGGGGACACAGGGGGATATATAAATGACGACGGCGACACAGGGAATGTTCGATTAGCAATCACCATCAACAAAGCTCAAGGGCAATCATTAGAATCATGAGGTATAGATCTGAATACGGATTGTTTTTCCATGGACAATTATATGTTGCATGTTCAAGAGTCGGTAAACCTGACAATCTATTTATATGCACAGACAATGGGACAGCGAAGAATGTTGTATATTCGCAAGTTTTACGTAGTTAAAAACATATATATATGTATTTTTAGTTAAAAACATATATGCAGATATATATATATATATATATATATGACATATATATATGTCATATATATATATATATATATATATATATATATATATATATATATATATATATATATATATATATATATATATATATATATATATATATATATATATATATATATATATATATATATATATATCTATATATATATATATATATATATATATATATATATATATATATATATATATATATATATATATATATATATATATATATATATATATATATATATATATGGCCGTTATTGTCCATAATTTAAACTGTAAGCTTCTTTCTTTATGAGTGGCTCCGAAATAGAAGAAAAAAGCGTAGGAAGCCTGCTAGCCCAAAAAAGCTTGTTAACGTTTAGTTTTATGGAGATTTATTCTGTGAATTTTCTGAATATATATCTGCCTTTATTGAAGACATATATTGATGAAAAATAATGGAGACGATTAAGACTGATATGGTAATCTTGCAGAAAAATCAAGTAATGTTATTTCTAAAGTAATTTTGGCATTTCTAAGTTCGTTTTTCCAAAATAACTATAAAAAACCTTACAATAAATAAAAGAAATAATAAATTAATCTATTTAATTTTTTTTAATTTCTAATAATAAATTTGGAAGATCATAAATTTTAAGTTTAGAACATCACCATATATTCTTGATGGAAGCATTAGATGCTAAAGTAACTGTTGATGTAAATATACAGCCTTGTATAATTTATTTTATAATCTGATTTCATGGTTATAGGCTGTTCTTTTTTCTCGTATTTCCATAATTCAAACGGATCTGACTTTTCAATTTAAAAGATTGCAATTCCCAATTCGATTAGCACTTGCAATCACCATAAAAAAAAGCTCAAGGGTAATCATTAGAAAAATGCGGTATAGTTCTTAATACGGATTGTTTTTCCCGTGGACAATTATATGTTTCATGCTCAAGAGTCAATAAACCGGACCGGATCTGATCGGAATTTAAAATAAGAGCTCTGAGACACGAGTTCTTCTAAATATATAATTTCATTAAGATCCGATAAACCGTTCGTAAGTTAAAAATACCTCATTTTTTTCTAATTTTTCCGAATTAACCGTCCTTCCAATCCATCCCCCAGACGGTCAAATTGGGGAAGCGACTATTTCTAATTTAATCTGGTCGGGTCCCAGATACGCCTGCCAACTTTCAGCGATCGCTATATCGATCACGTATATAGTTTTGGAACTTCTTCATGTAAAAATTGGGGTCGTTCGGGATTCAACCTGAAACCTCACGCGCCCTAAGAGAGAATCATACCCCTAGACCACAACCCATGTATAACAAGAACAATCACTTGTTTTACCAGCAAATAAAATTCTTTTCAACCATCTTGTTCGCTCCCCCCCCCCCAGATGGTCGAATCGGGAAGAGACTATTTCTAATTTAATCCAGTCTGGTCCCTGATACGCCTGCCGACTTTCATCGTCCTAACTTATCTGGAAGTGCCCAAACTAGCAAATCCCCCCAACTCCCCCAAAGAGAGCGGATCCGGTCCGGTTATGTCAATAATGTATCTAGGACATGTGCTTATTCTTCCCACCAGGTTTCATCCCGATCTCTACACTCTAAGCGTTTTCCAAAATTTCTGGTTCCCCCCCCAACTCCCCCCAATGACACTGGATCCAGTCAGGATTTGAAATATGGGCTCTGAGAAACGAGGTCCTTTTAAATATCAAATTTCATTAGGATCCAATCACCCGTTCGTAAGTTAAAAATACCTCATTTTTTCTAATTTTTCCGAATTACCGATTTAGGTCCCCCCCCCCAACTCCCCCAAAAACAGTGGATCCGGTCGGATTATGTCAATTACGTATCTATAACTTCTGCGTATTCTTCCCACCGAGTTTCATCCCGATCTCTAATCGGGTTTCGGGTTTCTAATCTAAGTTTCATCCCACTCAAAGCGTTTTCCAAAATTTCTGGTTCCCCCCCCCCCCCCCAACTCCCCCCAATGACACTGGATCCAGTCGGGATTGAATATAAGAGGTCTAAGTTACGAGGTCTTTCTAAATATCAAATTTCTTTAAGATCTGATGACTCGTTCGTAGGTTAAAAATACCTCATTTTTCTAGTTTTTCCGAATTAACACCCCCCCCCCTTCAACTCTCCCAAAGAGAATGGATCCGGTCCAGTTATGTCTATCACGTATCTAGGACTAATGCCTATTCTTCCCATCATGATTCATCCCGATCTCTCCACTCCAAGCATTTTCCAAGATTTCCGGTCCCCCCCCCCCCAACGACATTGGATCCGGTAGGGGTTTAAAATAAGAGGTCTGAGTCACGTGGCCCTTCTAAATATCAAATTTCATTAAGATCTGATCACTTGGATTAAAATAGCTCATTTTTTCTAATTTTTTCAAATAACCCTCCCCCCCCCCAACTCCCCCAAAGAGAGCGGATCCGTTCCGGTAATGTCAATCACGTATCTAGGACTTGTGCTTGTTTTTACCACCAAGTTTCATCCCTATCTAAGCGTATTCCAAGATTTCAGGTTTCCTCCTCAAACTGCCCCAAATGTCACAACATTCAGGATTTAAAATAAAAGCTCTGGGACACGAGGTCCTTCTAAATATCAGATTTTATTAGGATCCAATTACCCATTCGTAAGTTAAAAATACTTCATTTTTTCTAATTTTTCCGAATTACCGAATTGGGCCCCCCCCCCAACTCCGCCAAAGAGAGCGGATCCAGTCCGGTTATGTTAATCACGTATCTAGGACTTGTGCTTATTCTTCCCACCAATTTTCATCCCGATCTCTCCACTCTAAGTGTTTTCCAAGATTTCCGGTTTCCCCCTCCCTTCAACTCCCCCAATGAAACTGGAGCCGGTAGGAATTTTAATTAAGAGATCTGAGTTACGAGTTCCTTCTAAACATCAAATATCATTAAGATCTGATCACTCGTTCGTAAGTTAAAAATAGCTCATTTTTTCTAATTTTTCGAATTACCCCCCCCCCCCCACTTCCCCAATGGCACTGGATGCGGTCAGGATTTAGAATAAGAGGTCTGAGTTACGGGGTCCTTCTAAAATATCAAGTTTCGTTAAGATCCGATCACTCGTTCGTAAGTTAAAACTAGCTCATTTTTTCTAATTTCCAAATTATACCATCCCCCCCAACTCCCCCAAAGATGGTCGAATTACGGATACGACTATTTCTAATTTAATCTGGTCTGGTCCCTGATACGCCTGCCAAAGTTCATCGTCCTAGCTTATCTGGAAGTGCCCAAACTAGCAAAACCGGGACAGACAGACCGACGGAAATTGCAATCACTATATGTCACTTGGTAAATACTAAGCGCCATAAAAATTCATAAGGCATTTTCAAATTCAGTGTGAGAAATTTCATCAGAAGTAAATATTTCCATTTGTAATCCCAAAAAGGAAATCACAAAATCCCAAAAATATTTCAGTCTTGTTCCTCAGCATCACAAATCTGAATTTTGATAGTTAGAAAAAGTAAGCCACTG
>NW_027062649.1:1083354-1088354 GCF_032884065.1 Artemia franciscana | reverse complement strand
GGCAGCCCTGATGTTGTAAGAAAAGATTTAAGGGAAATGGGGACTTCTTGAGAAGGTGTGAAGAGGGAGGTTTTGAATAGACTGGGATGGAGGAGAAACGTACTTGGCTATGTTGGCCTCAGGTGGCTTGGTATTGCGGTGAGTTGTTAGCAGTAGTATTTACTGATAATGATAATTTTTGTGCACATACTTTTTATTTGCAATGAATGTAAATTGGAAGACGTAGATCATTCATAAGTCTGATATATCTGCAAAAATAAAAGAAAGAAGAAAAACAGAAAGCTGCTAACTTTAGGTGGGATTTCACGTACGGTATTCATTAGTCTGACACATCAGAAAAAAATAAAAGAAAGAAGAAAGAAAGAAAGCTGCTAGTTTTAGGTGGGACTTCACGTGCGATATTCATTAATCTAATACATCTGAAAAAAATATACAAATCTAAAGTTCCATGACCTAATAGTGCGGTCCAAAATGACAAAACATACAAAGAAAGCAAAAACAGGGCCAACATTTTCCAAAACAGAGTGTGGGCATTGATGGATTGTATATATCGATATTATTAAATAATTTTAATTTCAATAAGGTGTCACATATCAGCCTTTCATATATGCAGAAAGCTTCTGCTTGTGAAAGAAGTTACCTGCGAGACTTGGTGCCCTTTCTGCATGGATTTTCAAGTTTCACTTTGCCCCTGAGGAGAAATTTTGTTAAAATTCAGTATTCATGATTTCTATAGAGAAATTTTATCCCAATGTCGGGGCTGTAGGGCCAATCTGGGGCAAAAAGGGCAACTGAACGCACTTCGTGCAGGACACTAGATCTAAAATCTGCAATTGAATGAACCATCATTCCATTTTTTTTATCCCCCATTCTATACAATGTTCACAGGCCAGGGACCCTTTTGCGGGGATGTTAAAAGAGATGCATACATTATTTGATATAAATAAAGTTGATTGATTAATTGATTGATTGAACAGAAAAAATAAAATAAAAGAATGATCCACAGCTCTTTACTGAGTCAGCACTATTGCTTTTAACAAGATAAGTCTCTAGGTAGGTAGGTAGGTATACGTTTATTTCGTCAAAAAAAAATTGCTAAAATTGCACTTACAATCAATAATATGCTGCTCAATTTAGGGCCCTAAAATGTCCCTGTTCAGCAGCAAAACTACAACAAATAAATGATAACTATTGATTCAAAATCAAAGAAATACGCAAAGAAAAAAAAAACAGACGAAACACTATGCAATCTCTAAACAGTCATCTCTCATCTTAGTCAACCATTAGTCAACCTGACTAATGGAAACACCTTGTAAAAGAATACTATGATAATTATTACCAATACGACTAAAAATCATATAATTAGTCTTCTCAATATTCACTGTAAGAATACTATGCTTTGTGAACTGAGATAAATTCTCTGGAGTTACATTAGTTATCTCTAAAAGATCTTCGACAGATTTCCCAATCACTGTAAGCGCTGTGCCATCTGCGAATGATGTAACTACGGCATCAGGAAGGTAAAAACGCATTGTATCCACGTGTATCAGAAACAGTAAAGGTCCTAATACCGAACCTTGGGGCACTCCACAATTCACATCGAAGGCTTTCCCTACCACATCATCTATCATAACTTTGATGGGCCTACCATGCAGGTAAGACCTAAACCTTTCCAAACATTTTTCACGGACTCCTAAACAAGCTAGCCTACTTAATAAAAGATTAAAATCAACAGTATCAAATGCTTTTCTAAAATCTATGAACACAGTAAGAGGGATAAGATTCCTTCTTATGCTTAAGTTCTAGACTTAAGAACTGGATACTATTTCAATTTTTTGCTTTGATGCGCTGGGGATTCTCATATTTTCATTGGAAGGGAGACTGCGAAAACCTCCTTTTCAAGAACTTTTCCTTTCCTTGCATATAAGTTCTTAACACTTAAGAGACCGATAAATATATATATATATATATATATATATATATATATATATATATATATATATATATATATATATATATATATATATATATATAAATATATAATAATACGATAATTATAATATATATATATATATATATATATATATATATATATATATATATATATATATATATATATATATATAATATATAATATATAATAATATATATAATTGATCCCTATAAATTTTCATCAAATGGCACCCTTATATAGGAGAATAATTGAATTTAAATGAGCCTTACCTCTCTATTTCCTGTTGTCCTGAAATGTTTGTCACTGCAGCAAGGTATCTCATAAGAATCTTAGAGGCTTCTGTTTTCCCTGATCCGGACTCACCGCTAATAACGATGCATGTATCTTTGCCCCGTCTTTTCATTGTTTTGTAGGCCGCATCGCCAATCGCAAATAGATGCGGTGGACGCTCAAAAATTTCTCGACCTATAATTGAACTTTAGCTTTAAAAAAAAGAAAAATACGCTGGAATTTCTAAATAAGGCAATTATTTTCAAAGGCAAATCTTGTCTAAATGTCAAGGTGCCCTGTCTAGTCCAATGGTAGACTAACCGTCAGATGCAACCTAGCAAAGAAAAAAATTAGCTCATAGCAACCGAAAATTTAAAAGCGTGTTTTGAAAAAATATGGTCAAATAACGAAAAATCACCATTTGTAGCTGACTTAGGGACGGTAACAGTTATTTCGGCTTATCTTGTTGGTAAAGATTATTGCCAAATCCTCTTAAAGGTTACCACCACAGTGATTCATCATTAGTTTAGGTGCTCCTCAACATGATATGATGCTCCTCAATATGGCTCCTCAACATGATAGAAAAAACATAAGTTTTTTCTACAGAACGTGAAAAGCAACATTAAAACTTAAAAGAAGAGAAATTAATCTGTATATGAGGGGGACTGTCTCTTTCTTAAGCCAGGCTCTTTACGCTAAAATCTTAAAGTTCTTCAAAAATACTTTTCACTCAAATTCATCAGTTCTTGTGTTTGAGCAGTGTTGCTTAAAGCCCCCCTTAAACACGGAATAATTTCTGTTCGTTTTAAGCTTTTAATGTTGCTGCTTAATTTCAGTTGGAAAACTTGATTTTATTTATTTAATTTCTGACCATTTTTCAAACCAAGCCAGCAAATCACCCCAGCATGAATTTCCCCCGAAAACTTTAACTCAAAAAAAATTCTCCCCCTGAACCCCCCCCCCATACACACAGGAAATTTTTCCCACAAAAATTGCTCTGATTTCCCAATAGCAGTTACTGTGCAAATTACGCGACTTACAGCCAGTTATTGCAGTGCTAGAGAAGTGACCACTGCTCTTTTCACAGGAGGAGAATGATTAGAGGAATAATTGAAGTAACGGTCACTATGTGTAGGTTTTCTATAGACTCCAAACTCGAAGCATGTATCATTTCAGTGAACCAGGACATGAGTAAACTTAAGTTTTGGATCCAAGGAGTTAAGCAAGCGAAGGAAAGACTCCAGAGATTCGTCACCATGCTCCCACAAATAAAATATATCATCTTTAAAACGAACCCAAAATTTTGGTTTACAAAAACTTTGCAAAATAACCTTTTCTTCAAGGTTTTCCTTGAAGATATCAGCCTCGATTGGTGAAAGGAGGGCCCATTGAAAGCCCATATTTCTGTCTGTAAAAATGCCGCTATAATGGGAGTAAAAAGAAGTTCTGTTACAAAGGGTTGTAAGCGAAAGAAGTGTCTAATAACTTGGCTTTAACTTGGCTTTAACTTGGTGGTCGGTGGCTACTCGGTGGCTTTAAATAAGTGGCTTTAACTTGGAAATGAAATCAGCGGAACCTGTAATTTAGGATTTTTGAGCCTGAATTAGTGGAAATACAACTAATAAGGATTTTCCTATTTTTGGTGTAAAGGTAAAAAGGTAAAGGATACGGCATTAGACTTTACATTCCCTACCGGCGGTGCTGATCTCCGTTTCTTGGCCCTTCAGCCAGGAAGTGCAATGGGGGGTTGGGGGCCAACCATCCTGTGCTTTCGCACACCCTTCCTGTTTACTTTCCCCAGATTTCTCCAGGTACCCATTTAGAGCTGGGTCAACTCTGGCTAAGCTTACAGAGTCACGCCAGTGACACCCGTTCCAAACTGAACAATTGGGTACACTGGGATTCGAACCCGCGTCCTCTCAGGCAAAGGATCCTGAATCCAGCGCACCAATTAAATGAGGAAACAGTGGGTCGAAGTGGATTATCAGGCTTATGAATTTTAGTCAGCTCTCTACTTCAATTACTAACACCTTTAAAAAGCGGGAAAAAAGCAGAACATTTTGACTCTGCCCTCTACAACACTAGTCCCCCAAACTCTTTTTCCCAAACCCATCCCATACAAATTGTGAAATAGCCATTTCTTAAAATAGCTCAAAGATTAGATAACAAAAATGTCGGTGTCAAGACAACCCCCAGGGCAGTTATGCCCATGGGGCATATATGGTTCTTATGAAAGGGGTGCTTGTATAGACTTCAGAGAGGGTTCATTTGATTGGAAACTGAAAGTTCAAGTTCAATTTTTAAGAGTCGACAGAGATCCGAGGGTAACTAGCCCCTCCACGCCCTTTTTTTCCCGAACCCATCCGATACAGGTTTTGACATAGCCATTTTGTTAAAAATAGTTCAAAGATCATACAACAAAACTTCAGTTTCAACACAACCTCCCAGGGCCCCGAGGCAGGCTATTTTTAACAAAATGGCTATCTCAAAATTTTTATTGGATGCATTTGGGAAAAAAGGGCGCGGAGGAGCTAGTTGCCATCGGATCTCTTTTGACTCTGAAAAAGTGAACTAGAGCCTTCGATTCCCAATCAAATGCACCCTCTCTAATGTTTATACGAGCATCCCTTCCATAAGAAACATAAATGCCCCCAGGGCATAACTTTCAGCACCTGCCCTCGGGCCCTGGGAGGTTGTGTCGACACTGCAGTATTTGTTCTATAATCTTTGAACTATTTTTAACAAAATGACTATCTCAAAATTTGTATCGGGTGGG
>NW_027062649.1:1082423-1083254 GCF_032884065.1 Artemia franciscana | reverse complement strand
TTCTAAATTTCCAATATACTATAGATATTAATTGTGTCCTCACTAAGGCTAAGCAAAACTTTAGCGTAGATAGTGGGGACTTAATGGGGACAAGATGCATGGTATAATCATATATTTCTTTTCTGAAGGTTTAACTTTAAACATGTTCCAATCTTCTTTTTAACGCTCGAGGTATTTTGTTTATTAGGATTTTGGGAGCATTGGGGATAATGAGTTGTCAGAGGCGTTTTATTAAAGACATAGTTTCCAGAACGAAACATATAGATCATATAGAATCAATTCTAGCTTATTTGTATTCTGTTCTTGCTCGCGGTTTGTCGATCCTGATGAGAATTAAATAGAGGGATTTATTCTGGTTCCACCGTCTCTTTTCTTCCTTAATCCCTTTCAAATTAGTATTTTAATGATTTCCTTCTTGTATCCGTTCTTTAAGAGACGGTAGAATAATATTATATTAGTTGGAGATACAAGTGAGAGGCTTAATCTTTAAAACCCTTTGATTAGCTGGAGTGCGTGGAGCAAAAATATCTTCATTTTTTCCACAGACAAAGCTATTACCCTCGAAAACTAAAATTTTTGAAATAGGAAAAGAGCCTTTAATCACATTCTTTACCATTTGCAATCATAAAATAGTCTAATATCTTCATTTTTCAACTTACGTAGCTATTACCCTCGAAAACTAAAACTTTTGAAATAGGAAAAGAGCCTTTAATCACATTCTTTACTATTTGCAATCATAAAATAGTCTAATATCTTCATTTTTTCAACATACGTAGCTATTACCCTCGAAAACTAAAACTTTTGACATAGGAAAAGAGCCTTTAATCACAT